>NW_020528492.1:0-300000 GCF_003368295.1 Carassius auratus
ATTATTTGTTCAGCAAATCAAAGTCATGATGAAATATGCAGACCCTCATGACTGTGTCAAGGTCATAAAGTCTTTAAAAGTCAACTTACAGATCAAGTTACAAAATGTCATGTGGTGAGACTCCCCAAATATGTAATGGGTTACATGAATAACTTTATATATTCTTAATTGCATAATCATTTATATATATTTTTTATTAATTACATTTTGATTGATGACTCTGTATGACTTTGATTTGCTGAACAAATAATTATTAAATGTAAATGTCATGTGGTGCGACTTCCAAAATATGTAATGGGTTATATGAATGACTAATTTATATATATTTTTTATTGCATTTATATCGTAATCATTTATATATTTTTTATTAAATTAAATTACATTTTATTAAATGTAAATGTCATGTGGTATGACTTTGCAAATATGTAAAGTAATGTAAACCCTTATAAGAAAAAAACTTGGAAATATTTGTGAAATAATTATAAGGACGTGTACACTCATGCATTTAGGGGTGTAAGGAAAACACGTTTTCATTTGCCGGTTGCACCACATGACATTTTTAATTGAATTGAAAATGGCCCCTTTCAGAAAATGGCCTTCATGAAGATTTTTAAATGTTCCCCTTTTGCGTTCTACAAAAAAAATCAACACAACAGTCTTAATATTTGGTGTGGTGTAACATATTGACATGGGAAATGTTTTTTTTTTTTTTTATTAATAACTGTCTGCAATATTTTCTGTTTAATGTCCGCCTTTGTGACTTCAGTCTGTTTGTATGACAGCGAACACGTCATAATACACGGGGCCGGAGACCTCAGGCCCAAATACCTAAATTACTCTCTGCTAAACCAAATCTGTCCATAGATCTAGAAATATATCCCCTTCTCTTCCTTTTACCACTTTTCATCCTCTGTTTCTTTCTCTCAGGTCCCAAATCCACGACGGTATTAGGTGAAACAGATTGCTCGGGTCTGAATTTAAACCCACAGCCCTCCTCGAGGAGAGTCAAGTCCAATGACAAACATAATTCTTCAAGGAAGTTTGGAAATACTCGGCCAGGAAAATGGAGGTTGGAGATGGGGTGTCTCGAAAAGGTCAAGATTTGCTGTTTGGAAGCCTAGCTCAAACATAAATGCTCTGTAATACCGGTTTGGGTGATTGCTTTACTCTCTAGACAATGTCAATTTTGTGGAAGGAGTTGCAGATTAAGTCGCCGGCGTGTCAAGGGCCCTCGTGGGGGCCAGTGTCTAGTCTCGGAAACAGGTCCTAAAGCCCATGCCTATTACCACAGCCACCCACAGGACAGATGTTTAAAGCTTAGGGGCGCAATGGAGAATAATAGCACATTAGATTCTTAATGTCTCTGTTGATGCCGCGCTCATGTGGGAGGAAATCTCTGGTGGTCCAAACACCTTGCCCCTTTTTTTCCTCATCCCTCTCTTTATTTTTCTTAGCTCCATCCAGATTGGTTGCTCGGTCTCTCCCTCATGCCACTTTGAGCGATGAATCCTACCCCGGAGCAAGGCCGCCACACACAATTCATCAAGATATGACCTGCTCGGAGGATGCACTGGGCTAATGAACTCATTAAAATGTGTGCGCGTGTCGGCGCGTGTGGGCGGATGTGGATGTTTGCGCGAGCGTGCGCGCGTCTGCCGTGTGGGTTTAAATGTATATGTTTGTGTAAAAGGGAAAGAGGGAAAGATGGCCCGCCGATGGAAACCATTAGCCCACCTCACAGTTCAGATTGCAAGTAATTTATCTTGGCAGATATGATGGCTGTTTAAAGCGGTGATGTATATCTGCGGTGTGCCGGATTCAAAGGAAAACTGACTATGAAGAAAATGATTCCAGATGCAGATCCATCATTTGAGAATTGCCCCCTTCATAGGCCAGCGTACTGTACAGGAAAAGCTTTTAGTCCTGTGATTGTCTTGATTATGATCTTCACTTACGGAAGTGACATAATATTTATACATAATAATTATTAGCTAAGCAATGTGGGTGACAAGCTTTCTGCCAGTTTTGTATAATGATTTGTCACATATTAAATGAGAATACTCTCTCTCTCTCTCTCTCTCTCTCTCTCTCTGTCTCTCTCTCTCTCTCTCTCTCTCTCTCTCTCTCTCTCTCTCTCTATATATATATATATATATATATATATATATATATATAAACACAAACACTATATATACAATCTCATAAAAACATATCGCTATTTACCACAAAATCAATTGAAAATATATACAAATATATTATTTTTTAAAAACAATTTGTTTTAATTGTTTTGATGTTATAGTGTTAGTCGTCTTGGCTATACCTTTGAAACTGCAATGCTTTGTCACGTAGACTTCTATTGTAAGAGCATCACTGTAAACCATTGTACTACTGTACTGAATACAAAATAATTGATATTTATATGCTTACATTTTATATAAAAAATATTTACTTAAATTATTTCAATTATATATTTTACAATATATATATATATATATATATATATATATATATATATATATGTATATATATATATATATATATATATATATATATATATATATATATTAGCAAAGATAAAAGGTTTGTAACCCTACTTTAATGCAGGAATAAAATACACTAAAATCATAATCATATTAGTTAACATGTAGGGTATATTTGTATTTAATGAATTTATAAATGTATTTTTTTTTTTTATAAAAATAAAATACAAATAACACATTACAGTAATGAAAAATTGGAGTTTTAAATTATCTTAATAGTAAGATTATTATTAGGATTATTACAATTATCACAATTATGTCAAAGCAAAACATTTTAACAATACAAAACAGAGCCTAATCTTCTTTATGCAAAATATTCTGCAAACTATATATTCCACATTTTGGGACGAAATGGGCGTTTTCCTGACAAACTTGACCCTTTCATTGTGATCAGTGCCAATCAGTCAGACTTTAGCATGCGAACATGACTCGCTTCATGCTGGGCTCCATGTACCTTTTATATTACAAGCTCATGTCTACATGTGTAAGACAGAAGCAGTCCCCCACCCCCTCCTTCAAAGACCCCCATCCAGGGCTGGAGGTACACCTTTATTAGAAGAGACCGGGGGTAATTCAGTCCGTAGGCTTAATTAATCTTGTGTCTGATTTGATGAATGGCCCCAAAATAGTGCTGTAATGGTGTGATATCTCTCAGCTCGGAGGCTCTGCTGTTGACAGAGGCTGTGTGAAAGTCAAAACGGGGAGCCCTTCACTCTGGGCTTTGTTTGCAAAGTTCCTCTAGTCTGCAGTCGTAACCCACACACACATCGCGTACTGCACCCATCTCATGCTGTGTTACTCAGTTTTGACAAAAAAATGATTTGTTGTCTGTAAAGAAGAAGCGCAGCGCCTCAGGGGGTAAACACATTAGTGTGAGTAATCTAATGTTGATCTTTCTAATGAGAGGTGCTTAAATGATTTTAAACATACTACTCTAGTTACACATTTGGGACGCGTTGAAGTTGACTTTACAATGTGTGTAAAGCCATCAGTATAGCAAGGTCATCATAATTGATGGTTGTTCTTTGGTTAATTACCTGTACAACGCACTAATTCCCTCAAAAGTGAATAATAGCATTTGGTTGATTGTTTCTAAGGTGTGTTTGGAGGCTGTGTACGGGATTTGGGACAACAACAAAAAAAACTCAACCCTCAATTCATAAAAAAAAATAAGTAAAAATTGGGTTTAAAGTCATTTAAGGAAGTCTATATGGCAAGTGTTTCATTCTTCTGTTAAAAAATAAGTGAATAAGATGCATCAGTGTCCGGTTATGCCTTATTAGCGCAATTCCTGTTGGGTAGATTTGTCTTTGTACAAACTATTTCAGTAATTTTATGATACTAGTTCTGATGTTATAGGGTTAAAGTTGTCTTGCTATATTTTTGAAACTGTAATGCTTTGCCACATAGATTTCTACTGTAAAAGCATTACTGTAAACTAAGTGAAATTACGTTATTTTATCAATGAAAAATAGTTATATAAATACAAAATAAATGACATGTTTATATGTTTGCATTTTGTATAAAACATTTACTTTATTATTTTGTTATACATTTACTTTATTAAACACTTACTTTATTACATTTACTTTATTATTATTTTACAATAAAAAGTATACTCTGAAATTATATTTTTAAATATATAAATCTCTATAAATTACATATATAAATTATTTAGATGTATAAAAATCGTCTCGGTTACGTATGGTAACCCTCGTTCCCTGAAGGAGGGAACGGAGACGCCACGTCGGATGACCGACGAATATGGGATATCGCTTCGATAGACCAATCTACTTTGAGTGTAACTAAACGAGCCAATGCACATTGGCATGCAATTATTGCATCCAGCTGCCGCTGATCACTGCGTGAGTATAAGAGAGCAGCAGGTGCAATGCATACCAGTTTTTCGCTGAGGAGCCGAGCCGGGAACCCGGCAGCTCAGCGGCGGTACAGCAACCATGGCGACGGGACGTGGCGTCTCCGTTCCCTCCTTCAGGGAACGAGGGTTACCATACGTAACCGAGACGTTCCCTTTCAGTCGGTCACTCTCGACGCCACGTCGGATGACCGACGAATATGGGATCCCTATCAAAGCGCCATGGGTGCTGCCCCTTCCAGTGCCCTGTGCGAGCCGCCTGCGCCCCTATTAGGTGTAGGCCGGGGCTCAGAACAAGTAGCTCCACTCACCATTGTCAAAGCACTACCTCACTGGGTGAGATTGGATAACACTGGGAAAACGTACCCGGTCCGCTTGGAGCCGGGACGCTGCGGAAGCCCCATCCTTCCCGAAGGAGGTCTCGGAGGCAAATACACATATAGCATCCGTTTAGGAGTATACGGAGAAATTTTAGGTGATTAAAACCCTCTTGGGAAGGCAGAAGTCTGCCGGGGAAACACGGGCTCTAAGGCTATACCGTGGACTATACACATACGAGTACCGCTTAGGTCTCAATATGGAACCCGCCCTTCCATGGTTCTCACGGATTCATCATGAAGGTCTGGCGCCGGACGTTCCGCCGCGTCCAGCTGCTTAGGGTGATGGAGGATCCCAACAGGGTCTACAGTACGGACACTCTGGAGTAGTTTAAGCAAGCCGACACTAACCGGGGCCTCTCAGTGCCACTACCCGTTTGAGGTGAGAACACAGGAGGATACCGGCTCTACACGAAGGCTATAGAACCTAGCGAACGTGTTAGGGGTCGCCCAACCCGCAGCTCTACAAATATCTGTCAGCGAGGCGCCACGAGCCAGCGCCCAGGAGGATGCAACACTTCTAGTTGAGTGAGCTCGTAACCTGAACGGGCAGGGCACACCCTGAGCCTGATAAGCCAGGGTTATGGCATCCACAATCCAGTGGGCCATCCTCTGCTTAGAGACGGCACTCCCCTTCTGCCGACCTCCATAACAGACAAAGAGCTGGTCTGAGGTCCTGAAGCTTCGTGTCCGGTCTACGTAGCACCTTAATGCTCGGACGGGACAAAGCACAGTCAGGGCTGGGTCTGCCTCCTCCAGGGGCAGCGCTTGCAGGTTCACCACTTGGTCTTTGAAGGATGTAGTGGGAACCTTGGGCACATAGCCAGGCCGGGGCCTCAGGATTACCTGGGAGTCAGCCGGCCCGAACTCTAGGCACGAATCGTCGACCGAAAATGCATGCAGGTCCCCTACCCTCTTGATGGAGGCCAGTGCAAGCAGGAGCAGAGTTTTCAATGAAAGAAACTTTAGCTCAACTGAATGCAAAGGCTCGAATGGGCCCTGCTGTAGTGATTTAAGCACTAGAGACAGGTCCCAAGAGGGTATACAGGGGGGCCGGGATGGATTTAACCTCCTGGCCCCTCTAAGGAACCTGATGATGAGGTCATGCTTACCCAAGGACTTCTCATTCACGAGGTCATGGTACGCAGCAATAGCGGCAACCTGGACTTTGAGGGTGGAGGGAGACAGCCTTCGCTCCAACCCTTGCTGCAGAAAGGATAGCACGACCGCAATCGGGCATCTTCGGGGGTCTTCTCGGCGAGAAGAACACCACTCAACGAACAGGTTCCACTTCAAGGCATAGGCGTGTCTCGTAGACGGTGCTCTTGCCGAAGTGATGGTGTTCACTACCTCTTGGGGTAGGTCACCTAGAACCTCCGCGTCCCGTCCAGGGACCAAACATGGAGTTTCCAAAGGTCTGGACGCGGGTGCCAAATGGTGCCCCGTCTCTGAGTCAGTAAATCCCTCCTCAGAGGAACCGGCCAAGGAGGGGCTGTCGAGAGGAGCACTAGTTCGGGGAACCAGGTCCGAGTAGGCCAATATGGCGCTACTAGCAAGACTTGCTCCTCGTCCTCCCGGACTTTGCACAGTGTCTGTGCGAGAAGGCTCACTGGGGGAAACGCATACTTGCGTAGGTCCCGCGGCCAGCTGTGTGCCAGTGCGTCCGAGCCGAGAGTACCCTCGGTCAGGGAGTAAAACAACTGGCAGTGAGAGGTCTCTGGAGAAGCAAACAGGTCTACCTGAGCGGCTCCGAACCGTCTCCAAATCAGCTGGACCGTCATGGGATGGAGTCGCCATTCTCCCGGGAGCATTGCTCGAGACAGCTCGTCGGCTGTACGATTGAGCAGGCCTGGAATGTGAACGGCACGAAGTGACCTCAGAACCTTCTGACTCCAAAGGAGGAGGTGGCGAGCGAGTTGCGACATGCGACGGGAGCGCAGACCACCTTGTCGGTTGATGTACGCAACGGTCGCAGTATTGTCCGTTTGGATCAGCACATGCTTGCCTCGTAGGAGACCTTTGAGACGGTTCAAGGCAAGGTGTACTGCTAGCAACTCTAGGCAATTGATGTGCCACTGCAGCTGTGGGCCCGTCCAAACCCCTGAGACTGCATGCCCGTTGTACGTGGCCCCCAGCCGGTGGTGGAGGCATCCGTGTAAACCACAGCATGCCTGGAGATCTGCTCTAGGGGCACCCCTGCCCGGAGAAATGCAAGATCTGACCACGGGGTGAGGGTTTGGAGACAGGCCGGTGTAACTTGGACCCGGTGACTGCCACGCTTCCACGCCCACCTCGGGACTCGGCCATAAAGCCAGTGCTGGAGCGGTCTCATATGTAATAGGCCGAGCGGTGTAAGTGCTGCCGCGGCCGCCATATGCCCCAGGAGCCTCTGAAAGAATTTCAGTGGGACCGCTGTCCTGCCTTTGATCGTATTCAAGCAGGCTAGCACCGACCGCGCACGTTCCTCTGTGAGGCGTGCTGTCTGTTCGACCGAATCCAACTCCATACCAAGAAAAGAGATCCTCTGCCTCGGCGAGAGTTTGCTCTTCTCCCAGTTGACCCGAAGGCCCAGCAGGCTCAGGTGCCGGAGCACCACATCCCTGTGCTCGCACAACTGATCCCGAGACTGTGCTAGTATCAGCCAATCGTCTAAGTAGTTGAGTATGCGAACACCTTGCTCTCTGAGGGGAACGAGAGCTGCCTCCGTGATCTTCGTAAAGACACGGGGAGACAGGGACAGCCCGAAGGGCAGGACCTTGTACTGATATGCCCGTCCTTCGAACGCAAACCGCAGAAAAGGTCTGTGGCGCGGAAGGATGGACACATGAAAGTACGCGTCCTTCAGGTCGATCGCTGCAAACCAATCTTGGGGACGGACGCACCCGAAAATGCGTTTCTGTGTCAACATTTTGAACGGTAGCCGATGGAGAGCCCGATTCAAAACTCGCAGATCCAAGATCGGCCGTAACCCACCGCCTTTCTTGGGTACAATGAAGTAGGGGCTGTAAAACCCGGTCCTCATATCGGCTGGAGGGACCGGCTCTATCGCGTCCTTCGCCAGTAGGACTGCGATCTCTTCCCGCAAGACAGGGGCATCGGACGCTTTCACCGCAGTGAAGCGGATACCGCGGAACTTGGGGGGACGCCGGGCGAACTGAATCGCATAGCCGAGGCTGATGGTCCGCAGAAGCCAGCGAGACGGGCTGGGTAGCGCTGACCAGGCGCTTAAAAACCGTACAAGCGGGACCAGCGGAACCACAGCCGTACCCGCAGTGGGGCAGCGAGGTGGAACACAGGGACCCAACTCGGGCGGCTTGTGAGCAGGCCGGAGTGTGGTGCAAGTGTGGGGTGCAGGGCTCACCTGGTTCCACGGGTTGGCAGAGGGTGCGTGAGTAGGGCCTTTGTTGACGCTCTCGAACCGCCCGCTGCTGCCATCTGGCGAAGGAGGAGGATGAGTGGGGTCCGGAGCTTGGCCGTCCGCAACTCTCCGTGCCCCCCTGTGACCCAGAGATAAGGGAAATTGCTCTTTTATCGAGTATTTGGGTACCGTCGGCCGCGAGGCCAACGGCGGGAAAAAATGAAACAAAAGATTCTCCACCCGGCCCTCCTCCGGGGGAGGGAGTGGTGCGTTCACCATCTCCCGAAGAGCAGATCCCTCCATCTCTGGGTCGCCTGTCTCAGGGCCGCTTGCTCTTCCGTTTACCGCCAGGTTTGGCGGGGGCCTGGACAGGCGGGGCTGCCCGCCCACGCCCGGCTCCACGGCGCTGCTTTGCTGGAGGTGTCCCTCATGTCTGCCAGACACAGCCAGAGATGGCGCTCCTGGACCACAAGCGTGGACATCGCACGACCCAGGGAACTCGCGGTGACCTTCGTCGCTCGGAGCGCGAGGTCAGTGGCGGTTCGGAGTTCCTTTAGAACTTCTGGGTCATGACCCCCCTCGTGCAGGTCCTTCAGTGCCTTAGCCTGGTGCACCTGCAGTAACGCCATAGCGTGTAAGGCGGAAGCAGCTTCCCCGCAAGCCGCATAGGCACTGCCGGTCAGACCAGACGAGTGCCTACAGGCCCGGGAAGGAAGCACCGGGTCTCCACGCCAGGAGGAGGCGGACTTAGGACACAATTGCATCGCTACCGCCCGCTCCACCGACGGGATTCCCGAATACCCCTTCGCTGCACCGCCATCGAGGGTGGTGAGGGAGGAGGAGCCCACTGGCCGGTTTCTGGCAGTAAAAGGTGCCTTCCACGACCTGGTGAGCTCGTCATGCACTTCCGGAAAGAAAGGCACTGGAGTGGGGCGCTGAGAACCAGCGCGCGCCACCCCGAGAAACCAATCGTCCAGCCGCGAGGGCTCGGGACGCGGTGGAGGATTCCACTCGAGCCCTACCCTCTCGGCGGCCCGGGAAAGCATAGCTGACATTTCGGGGTCCGACTCAGGCCTTGCCACCGTCCCAGAGGGCGGCAGCGCAGCCGAATCTTCGTCCGACAGCTCTCCCTCCGATGCTGAGATCGACATCCGGTCGGGGGGAGGCCCACTGGATACCACTGGTACGCTCCTTGTAGAGGGCCCAGCGCGTTCCGTGGGTTGCTCCACTGGATCGGAGGTGCAAGAGGAGTGGTGGTCCCCAGAGGGTTGGTTCCCTGCGGGGTTTGCCACCACTGTGACCCTCAAACCGCCCGAGCCACTACCGGAAGTGGACCTCGTCTGTCCGCCAGAACGAGCCCCAGATCGCGGCAGAGGCAGCGGGACTCCGCCCCCCTGAAGGTAGCGGAGCCTGGTTCGCAGCTCCGAGATGGTCATCTTCCCGCAACAGGAACATGACGCATCCACGAAAGCCACCTCAGCGTGCTTGACGCCCAGACACGTGAGGCAGCGATCGTGACCATCACCCGGTGCCAGGTAACGACCGCACCCAGAAACGCACGGGTGAAACGGCATCCTTAAAAGGACGATCCGTCGTCTTTAAAAAGACGCACCCGTGAAGCTCTTTTAGAGAAAATTTGCTCTTTTAGGAATTGCTCTTTCAGTGCTGAGGCGCACAGGGGAGATGGCCGCTTGCCACACGACAGGGGATAGTGCAGCCTGAAGTGTGCAACCCACTCGATACTGGAACGACCGCCGCTGTAGCGCCGTCCCGCCAACACAGGAAGCTTCCCAGAGCGTGCTGAACTCGCAGTTCACCGTAGACACAGTTCAAGGTAAGCAGAACGATACTGTCGCTCGGCTTTGAAGCGAAAAGCTGGTATGCATTGCACCTGCTGCTCTCTTATACTCACGCAGTGATCAGCGGCAGCTGGATGCAATAATTGCATGCCAATGTGCATTGGCTCGTTTAGTTACACTCAAAGTAGATTGGTCTATCGAAGCGATATCCCATATTCGTCGGTCATCCGACGTGGCGTCGAGAGTGACCGACTGAAAGGGAAACATGTGTATGTGCGTGTATGACTTGCATTCATATATATATATATATATATATATATATATATATATATATATATATATATATATATATATATATATATATATATGGGCTAGTAAATATATTTTGCATGAATATTAATACATTATTTTTTGGCAATAATAGTTTTTTATATAAAAACGCAAACACACAATATTATAATATACATTAATCACATATACAGTGTTTTTTTGAATTTTCTACCGATGTATTATGCATCTTTATTGTAAATGCTTACGAATGTATTTCTAAGCATGTCAGAAAAGCTGTTACTAAAGTTTAACCGTAGAACATTCCAGGCTAGTTTTGATTTGTATTTCAAAACAAACACATCTTCTTGTTAAATTTACTTGTAGTATCCCACAATTCAAATAACCATAAACACTCCTTTCATTTGTCATTTGTTGGGACGTCTCTGAGGAATAGTCACGCAGAAAGAGACGCAAACAATAACAATTATGCGACTTAAATTCTAAAACTCACACATGCATTATTAATCCCCCCATAAAATACTGTTTCTGACGAATTATTGACAATCTGTTGTGCTGAATGAGCGTTGGGGATCTCCCTGACACTGACAGTTGTTGGTTTGGGATAATAAAGTAAAACCCACCTCTTTAATCTTTAATAGACCCTCACTAATCCCCTAGTTTAACTGGCAGACCCTAAGGGAGTGTTAGCGCTTCTGTGCTATAGTGCAATAGAGAGGCAATGCGCGCCTTTGATCCGTCCAATGTGATGCTAATTTCAGTCAAATTTCAGCATATGGAAATTTATACTCCTTTTGTATGCGAAAGTTGCAGGGTGTGTGTGTGCGCTTGGGTTTTTCCTCGCTGACATTATCCGATTTCGCCGTGCCAAATATCACATCTCGCTAACCTGTTAGCCTGGTCCTCAGAAGCCATGGCTGTTTTAAAGGTTAAGGCCATCAGTACGGCTTAAACTGTGTGCTTTTTCTGCCCACGTCTGATGATTGAAGGATCAAACTATCGGGCTAGAAATCGTAAAGACTATAGAAATCGCCACAGACATTAATTTAGCACGGCTAGCGCGTAGGAGCTAACGAGGGATGGCAGATGGGCAGGACGTGTTGAGACGGGTGACTGGAGGGGTAGGTGATGAGATTCAGAGGCCTCGGCCGGCCCGTGGACTTGATTAAACTAATCTCATCTCTATCAAAGCGTCGCTGGGCGAGCGGACCCGCCATTATTCATGGGCCTGGGGTAATTACAGGCAGGCGCTGCTTTGGGATCTGAGCTCTCATACCTCCAGGCTAGCAGGGCCCTTGCTTACTCTGTGCTATGTTTTTAGGCTGGGCCTCCTCCGTGCACTGGCCCAACGAATGGGAACATAGAGGACCTTAGCCTTTCAAATTTGGCATTGATTTGAAATTTTATTGAAAATATTAACCTAACCCTACTGAAAAACTGTATAATTGTCATACACTACAGTTCAAAAGTATGGGGTCAGAATGTTTCTGACAGAAATCTCTTCGGCTCACTGAGACTGAATTCATTTATTGATGAATATAGTAGAAACCGAAGTATTATAATGGGGCATGTTGTCACAATGTAAGAGGTGTCACAATAGGACCTTGCCATTAAACAGTCTATTAAATGCTTTTTAGCTAAATTTGGTAAACGTTTTTTGACACATTTGATGAAACATGAAATAGTAATAAATTGAAAGGTTCACACACAGAATGTGTATTAATCAATTAATTACAAAAACAACAACAATAACATAAAACACATGTGACAACTTGCCCCTAAAAAAAATCTTCCTTAATTGCAGTATAATGTTGGAACTTTTTTGGTTTTTTTAGTGAGCACTTCAACAGCTATAGCAAAAGTAACAATAAAACAAATATTTTAAAAAAATATCACAATTAAATAATTTGGTAGAAAAGATTGTCCTGATTTCTGACTGTTTTAAACTAGATGTTTGTAAAAACAATGCAGAAGAAAACACATGTAATTTGTCTTCAGAGTCTAAACCTTTTAGTTCCACGATACATTTAACCACTGTGACAACTTGCCCCAATCTCTGCTACATGTTGATCACACGAAAACAGAAATCAGTGTAGTCATGTTAAACTTTTATTTCACAAGATTATGTTTAGTTCATGAGTGTTGTTACTATAGCATGGGGTTATAAGTTATAGAAAATTTAATTGAGGTTGTTTAAAAGTGTATTTTTGTCAAAGAACAAGAGACGACTGGTTGACAATGACAATGACTGTCTGTATCTATAGAAGACTCTCTCTCTCACACACACACACACACACACATTCACTCATGCTTTGTGATGGATTAATCGAGATGAAGTGCCACTTGTCTTCTCGGCATCATGCTGCGCTGTCTGTCATGTCAAAGCCATCTATCTTCTCTTTAAAAAAATCACAATGTAAAAACATTACGAAATCCGCAGTTCAATTTTACTAGATAATACATTAAACAAATATAGTAAAAGTGGCTAGGCAGAGAAGCCTTACGTGACGTGGGAGGATCTGAATTATTTACTGTGCTGTAGCCTCTGAGGATCACCAGAGATAATTTATCTGATAAAATAACATGCATATTCATATGCCACAATGTTTCTGAGGACAGAAGAAATTAGTTGTGTACTATTATTAAAAGAAAAATAGGAAAAAATATAATATATACATTATATATATATGTGTGTGTGTGTGTGTGTGTGTGTTTGTGTGTGTGTAATTTAAGTATAATGTTAATAAAACTTAAAATTAAATAATTCATTAAATAAACATCAAATTGATCCTGATTAAAGATGCTCATAATTATGCTACTCTTAATGAATAATTTTAATTTGAAAAGGCATATACACTGTACCATCGTACACATCTTCGGGCAAATTCTGTTTGTTTTTTAGCTTGCACGTCACGTACTTTTATCCAAACTGTAGCAAACAAACTTTTTTTTTGAGAACGTGTTTGGCGTAAACATAGCCTAAAGTCGTTTATTAACTGATTTAGTTCACGTCTCAGATTTTATTGAACATTATCAAGACAAAATATCAGGCTGTAGGAGATTGTATGGTCTATATGATGCTTCGATAGGGATTCTAGCAGTTGTCGGGCCGGAGGTTGAGCTCTTCCCCCATGTCAGTGTGTTTCGTGTGGGTCTGAGCTCAAGAGACCCATGGGGATCCTGCTGGAGGAAGCGGGAGATGATAGGAGAGATGCGAGTAAGTAATTAGATCCTGGGGTGAGAGCAGGTCTGTAAGACGCGGCCAGTGTTGTGTGGATCCACTCCAGGCTGTGTTTGCCGGCTCTTTGAGCTTCACTGGCCCACAGTCCTGAGGATGTTTTCCAGTATGACAGAAGCAGGGCGATCCCTTGAGAACGGCATCCAGTCATTAATAACTGGCCACGGCACAAAGATCTGAGAGAACAAGTTCAACACCATCAGTCCTGTGGAAAAACAGAGCGCGGCGTCTCTTTTACTGTCTGTTTTTAACAAGTTGCGGTCAAAGGTCCGATTCCTTTGTTTGAGTCGAGGGGAGATGAAAGTTTTGTTTTGGAAAGAAGCTTTTTCATTCGCAGCCTCTTATCATCTCAACGAAGCCCTTGAGCTACAAAACAAGTTCGTAAAGCAGCTGAAAGCTGTCATGGGTTGTGCGCTACACTGACTTGGATTTTTATTTGTCTCCCAAGGGATGTTTGTACAGAAATGAAAACCAGTGCGAAATGTCAAGGGGAAAAAGAAATATGTACCTGAGTTGTGACTGTCTGCAAACTCAGTTTTAGTAGTTTTACACACAGACTTTATGGGTTTTAGTAGTTTTCGGTTTTGTTTCGCGATTTTGTATTGTAGAAAAGTAGCTTCTAAGTAACTATAATATGTAATAATATTTATTTTTTATTCATTTCAATTTATAAATGAGTAATGAATTTGTTAATTCATTGATCTGTTAACATTAGATCATACAAGTTATTAATGATTATTTCTTAATATTATACATAATTATTAGAAATTATCAATTCAACTTTTATTTACAATCTGAGAGTTTGTTTTCTGAATATTTCTTGAATTTAGATGGTTGCGTCCTCTTCATATATAATATTGTGTAATTATTAATAACTGCAATAATTATTTTATTTATATTATTTTCTATCCCAATACAATTTTTTTTTCTCAGTGTGAACCTCAACAGACATATACGAGTCATGATCTTTGAGTTTGGTTTTAGAATTACCTTTTATTTTTATATTTTCGGTTTTATTTTTAGATTTAAAAAATTGTCATTTTTATTAGATTTTGGTTATAGTTTTCTATCAAGATTTATTTTATGTTAGTTTTAGTAATTGTGTGCTTTCTTCATTTTATATTCTAACTATTTTTTATTAGTTTTAAAATATTTCAGTTTAGTTTTATTTTAGTTTTAGTAGGTTTGGTACTTCAACTTAAATCTATTTTATCAGTTAGTTGACAAAGTAACAAAAAAAAAAAGTCAAGTGTAATTTTTAAGTTGACCATAATTCATTTCAATTTTATTTAAATTAGTTTTGATTAATAAGAAGAACTAAGAGCACAGCAGAGAAGGAAAAGACACAAGGAACAGAAAATGATGTGAGCCAGACTCGAACCCACTTTGTTCACATTAGCGCCACAGCTACTTAGCCATCTTATTCAAAAACAAAGTCATATAAATTACCAACAGAGATGCAAAACTGAAAAATATCACTAAATACAGTTTGTTCTCTGTTATATTATAGAACCATTTGAGTGAAAGCAAGGAAATGCGCGTATAAAGCCGAGGGTTCCCACCACGCTCTCCAGCACCTCCATTTATTTTTACTGGTCTCAGTGGTCTCATTCCCACCAACTGCTGTGGACTCAGCATCTATTCTAATTCGGTCAAACAAGCACAACATCTCCGGCCTTTTCTCTCCTTTCTCCATTAAGATGACTTAAGTGATTTTCTCTTTGCGTGCGGCTTAAGTAAATCAAATACGTCTCTCAAGCCCAGTTATTAAAAACAGTGTCCTTTTCGTTCTCTATCAAAGCACAGTAATCCTGATTTACACAGTGGAAAAACCTCCGCCGTCGTATCCCGCTACCTTCCCAAGGAGATCGAGTAATTAAATTGGTACTTTTTACAAGTCGTACTCAATAAATCTGATTAAATTAACAAGGCATTACCAAGACTGCTACATTAAATTTGCATAGTGTATTTAATGAATATGCAACTGCAAGTGAAAAGGTCTGCTACTGTGAACCCTCCAAATTAGCATAACTACTTCCAGCATGTTTCTTAAATAATGCTCTCATTTGCACATCACTGAGTTGGCTAATTCTAACTTCAGTCAGGGTAGCCTTGTAATTAAGACTCTTGCTTTAATTTTTAATGAAGTTTGTGTTACATCAATCCTGACAGTAATGAGGGGGACATGGAAACAAAAAGGCTTCTAATAATTAAATTCACAAACCAGTTCTAGGGATGATAATTCCTGAGGAGGAATTACATGACTAATTATTAATTAAATATTCATACTGTTGCATGGGCTGCCTCACTTAACTGCTTGTCTTGCCGCCGCTAATGCCGAGATGTAAATCGTCTTTGCTATCACCGCGTCTACTCGAAGGTCCCGGATCCTTTTTAGTGCATAATTAATCATGTTGACACCTCAGATGAAATGCTTTTTATTGGCCTCGTTTATTGAGCCGCTTTACCTGAGTTGGTTTAGCTCCTGTTGAGATGCATTACCGAGCTTTAAGTACATAAACAAACCGGCGTCGGAATGGCCGACGTCTAGTAACGATGATGCACGCATTAGCATTATTAGCATATCCTGTTTGTCAATTTCACAGGCTAGTTACAATATCTGATGCCGTTTTTGTTAAAAAAAAACATTGTGCTTACTTTAGCATTTAGCATTAGCCTTTTTAGCTTCTTGCACTCCCTCTGAATTTATCGCACGGAATTTTCAAATCACTTATTTTAACAGTGTTGTTTTTCGTTTAGCTCCTCTTGAGATGCATTACTGAGTTTAAGTACAAAACAAAATGGTATCACAACGACGACGACATCTGCTTACATTGATGCATGCATATTAGGATATCCTGTTTGTTGATTTCCCAGGCTAGCTTTGATATTCTGGGGCAATTTTTGTTCAAAACAAACCTTGCATCTTATATTGTTACAGTACAAACCTTTGTGCTCCCTTTAGCCTTTAGCATTAGCCTTTAAACCTCTAGCGTACACTCTGGATTTATCTGAAAATATTTCCAAATACCTAAACAGATTTTTGTTTTTGTTGTTTTTTAGTTTAGCTGCTATTGAGATTCATTATTGAGCTTAAGGTACATAAACAAACCACTGTTGGAATGGCTGATTAGCATTAGCATTATAAGCATATCCTGTCTGTTAATTTCACATGCTGGTTTCTATATCTGAGGCCATTTTTGTTCAACAATCTTTGTGCTCCCTTTAGCATTTAGCATTAGCTTTTTAGCCTCTTGAGTTAGGTCTGGATTTATCAGAGAATATTTCCAAATAGTTCAGCTTTTTATTGGCCTCGTTTATTGAGTCGATTTACCTGAGTTGATCTAGCTCCTGTTGAAATGTGTTACTGATCTTTAAGTGCACAAACAAACTGCCATCGTAATGGCCGTCTAGTTACGATGATGGGTGCATTAGCATTTTCAGTATCTTCTGTCTTTCTGAATACCACAGGCTAGCAAAGATATTTGAGGTCATTTTTATTCAAATCATACCTGGCATCTTTTATCAACTGGAGCTGCTCCCTTTATCGTTTAGCATTAGCCTTTCAGTCTCTTGCATTTGCCATGGATTTATCTGAGAATATTTCCAGTTACATTTGTTGTTTCTGGTTTAGCTCCTGTGAAGATTCACTACCAGAATGGACGACATCTGATGTTACAATGATGCACACATTTTTTGGTGGGGGGGGGGGGGGGGTGGGGGGGTGTTAGCACCAGTTGAGATTCATTACTGAGCTTTAAATACATAAACCTGAATTGCAATGAGTGACATCTAGTAACACTGATGAAAGCATTAGCATATTCAGCATCTCCTGATTGTCCATTTGACAGGCTAGTATCAATATTTGAGGCCAGTTTTTCCAAATAACACCTGGCAATTTTTGCTGGGAAAGTACAAACCTTTGTGCTCCCTTTAACATATAGCATTAGCCTTTCAGACTCTCGGATTCGCTCAGTATTTATCCCACAAAATTTCCAAATGGCTTATTTAACAGTATGTTGTTTTTGACCTTTTCCAATTGGTTATTATCCGCGATGCGTGGCCGCTCTTGATTTCTCTCTGTGGTCTGAAGCGGTCCATTTTAGCATCATTAAGGTGCTGGAATGGTCTTCGTAGCTCCACAGTCTTTGGTCCCAACTGAGGTTTAATGGCAGAGTCAGATTTCCCCATTTAAAAGGCAGCGTGGCTAATTAAGCTTGGCTAATCAGCTGGTCTGTGTCAGCTGGAGTTTTAGTGCCTGTCTCAGCAGATATCAGTGCGTAGTAATAGCGCTAGGCTAATTGCTACAAAGAGAATGACTGATACCAGCTGAAATCCGCTTTGCCCCCTGATTGCCATTGTGCTTCTATTGACCACAAGAGAGAAAATAGAATAATTACTGCTACCAGAACAGGCTTATTGAGAGGCCTAGCTTGTGCTATTCAGGAATGGGAAACGTATGCAGCTTAGGAAATGGATTATATGTTAGAATTAGCATCTATGTGGTCAAATAACTGAAGGCTCATGGCAAGAATGTCAGGACCCTTTAGCACTGTGCTGTGTGATCCTTTAACTGCAGGCACTTTTATTTTCAAGTGATCTTAGGTCCTTAATTGTACCGAAAACTTTTTTCATGACTTTTATTTATAGATATTATTGCTGTATACTTTTCCCAGACACAGAATTTTAATTCTGGAATATGGAAATCCTATATAATCTAAACAAAATGTGAAATCTTTAATATATATATATATATATATATATATACATATATATATATATATATATATATATACACCTCACACACACACATGTGTATATATATATATATATATATATATATATATATATATATATATATATGTGTGTGTGTGTGTGTGTGTGTGTGTGTGTGTGTGTGTGTGTGTACTTGTCTACCTATCCAACAGGGGACCATGGTGTCGTTACACACTCACCAACAGGGGACCTCAGAGCTAAGAGGGGACATTTTTCAGGTCCCCTGTTAGACATGCCTTAAATCATGCTAAAATCAACTGAAAAAGCCCCTGGTGAAGTTTTTTTAATTTTGACCAAGTGGGGACCTGGACGTGTGTGTGTGTTTAAACTCATTCTCAGCAGCGCCCCTGTAGGCCGGGGCAGGAACTGTAAGGGCAAATTCACACACGTCGTTCACACTCCTGTATTGTCTGAATGCCTGCTGTTCCAGAGAGACTCTGAGGCTCTGAGAGGAGATTGAACACAAACCAGTCTTTTAAACTCCTAAACTCTTCTAAACTCTTAAAACATTCATATTCTCAAACATCCAGGAGGACCACATTACAGTGAGGCAAAATAGTGTCTGAATTATTAGCATTATTATTTCACTCTAATGCTAAAAAAAGTTTAATTTTATATTTTTTACCCCAAAATGTTTTAACAGTGTATGTTGAATGTCAAGAACTGGTATTTTATTGTTATCATCAACATTGCCATTGCATGCACAGATATTGAGAATGTGAAATATTGTTAAATGTAAGGTCAGCTGATCAGGCGTCACACTTCACCATCTAACAGGGGACCAGTGTGCTTTTTTTTTTAATGCAACAATCAATAAATAATTTTGAAAAACTGACATATTATAACCAAAAATTCCTCATAAAGTAGACTACCAGTAAATTTGATAAAAATTATTCTGACAATAGACCTGACGATTTTTTGCTTAAGTGCTATCTGATATTATCAAGATGAATTTGTTCTGACAGGTTAACTCTGAGTTCTTGTCATCTTTTATTACCATTATCTAAACTATAGCAAATAAACTGTGATAGTGTGTGAAATGTTCAAGGTGTCTGAATAAATGTAGTTTTTACTGTATACATACACAATATACGTATATGTACTTATAATACTGACACATTGAGAAGTGTCATTATAGTTAGTTTGTTAGCACTTAGTTTCTTTATTTTTCAAATAATAATAATAGTAATAAAAAGTAGTAATATAATTAGAGTCAGCCAGCTGTCAACAGTTCAAGGGCAGAGGTAATGCCTCTTATAATTAACTATATATATATATATATATATATATATATATATATATATATATATATATATATATATAATTTATTTTATTTTTTTACATTTATTTGACATTTTCTTGGCTTTAACCCCAGTACACTTCTCAACGTATGAATGCAATCAAAACCCATTCTTGAGAAGGTCCTATCGGTGATGATAATTTGATCAGACAGATGGATGGATGGATGGATGGATGGATGGATGGATGGATAGATAGATAGATAGATAGATAGATAGATAGATAGATAGATAGATAGATAGATAGATAGATAGATAGATGGATGGATAGAATAGTGCTAATGTTGATCTGAACACTTAGGTCCCCTGTTAAATGGTAAACTGCGACATCTCTTTGGTTGCTTTGACATTTCTTGAAGATTTCATGTTAACTTTGAAAATATTCACTTGGCTAAATTTCTAAATCAATGTTACAATCAACATATATTGTAACATTATATTATCATCCTTGCCATAGCATTCAGAGATGGTGAGAATGTGAATTATTGTTAAATGTAAGGTCAGCTGATCAGGCGTCACACTTCACCATCTAACAGGGGACCAGTGTGCGTTAGTCTAGAGAAAACACCACTATATGCACAGATCTGTTGCTGTGTATGTTTAGTATGTACAGTTTAGCCTGTGTGGAATTGTTTTTATTATTTGACTTTTTTTTTTTGTTCAACACAAACAAAAATGACCCTCATTGGCCGATAAGAAACATCAAAGGAGGATTCGTTGTAGAGTGTTTGACAAAATTAATGTCTTGTAATCTATAATGTATGTTCAGAGCACAGCCGAGTGATCCCGCGATCATTAAATCAAACATGTACGCGTATTTAAAAGGGATTTTAATACCCTGCATTTTGAGAGTGACTCCCTGATGCTCGCAAGTTAGGCTTCATAACATATCTAGACTGTTATTAGTATGTAGGCTATAACAGGTTTTGTAGTTGTCTATAGATCTGTTATCTTTCTCTATTTGAACTTTGAATATATAGAGAGCACTTATTGTTTCTACTTAATACGACTATTATGTCATTTGTTATGTGTTTATTTGTCTGTTCAGTTTGTGAAAAGGATTTCACTTTCAGTCGGTCACTCTCAACGTCTCATCGGTGATGACTGACACATTGTGATCCTACTTCTAGAAGCTCATAATTCATGTACGGTTCCAATGTCTGAAGAGACTCAGATAAAATCATGCAGGAGAGAATCCAGGCAGTTGAACAAAACCTTTTACACAGCTTGAGTGTTGTTGTTTTTACTGCATATGATAATTCATACTCAGAAAGTAGAACTGAAATTATATTTATTACAAGATTATTTTTCCAGTCAAATATTTTTAGACCAGAAGTTGGTCACTGAGATTCCTTTTTGTATCTGTAAAAATCTTGTCTTGTGGCTTGAGTTAAGTGTTGGCATTAATGCTAATCAAACAATAAAAGGCGAGGAGAAAATAATTACATTAATTTCTCAAGTAAAGCATTATTAGTTTGTTTAATTTACATCAACAAAACAAATTTATGGGTTAAAAAGAGCAGAAAGAGCTCTTTAAGGTAACAATTGCATGTCAATACTTCTGACAGTAAAGAGTGCAAGTGTTAGATAAAATGAGTTTGGTCCCCAGTTAGATGGTGACGTGTGACGCCTGTTAGACTGAATCACCTCTTCTTACATCACAGACACATTGTAAACATTATATGTTAAGTTAAAAAACAACATTATATGTTAACTTAGGAAACATCATTATATGTTAACTTAAGAAACAATATTATATGTTAACTTAAGAAACAATATTATATGTTAGATTGCTGCATTGAAAAATTTCAGTTGAGTTCAGTAAAATATCTTTTAACCAGGCTACTTTAGCTGTTTAACACTGACATTTTTCAGAGGCTCCATTTTTTTGTAGGGTATTATCAGCATTGCCATTATATTCAGAAATAAATAAATAAATAAATAAAAGTAATTTGTTAAATGTAAAGGCAACCAAACAGATCACGTCATGCTTCACCATCTAACTGGGGACCGGTTTGATCTTGGAGGCTAATATTTCTTTCTTTTTTTTTTCTTTTTTTAAAGATAGATAGATAGATAGATAGATAGATAGATAGATAGATAGATAGATAGATAGATAGATAGATAGATAGATAGATAGATAGATAGATAGTGCTAATGTTGATCTGAACACTTAGGTCCCCTGTTAAATGGTAAACTGCGACATCTCTTTGGTTGCTTTGACATTTCTTGAAGATTTCATGTTAACTTTGAAAATATTCACTTGGCTAAATTTCTAAATCAATGTTACAATCAACATATATTGTAACATTATATTATCATCCTTACCATATCATTCAGAGATGGTGAGAATGTGAAATATTGTTAAATGTAAGGTCAGCTGATCAGGCGTCACACTTCACCATCTAACAGGGGACCAATGTGCTTTTTTTTATGCAACAATCAATATATAATTTTGAAAAACTGACATATTATAACCAAAAATTCCTCATAAAGTAGACTACCAGTAAATTTGATAAAAATTATTCTGCCAATAGACCTGACCATTTTTTGCTTAAGTGCTATCTGATATTATCAAGATGAATTTGTTCTGACAGGTTAAATCTGAGTTCTTGTCATCTTTTATTACCATTATCTAAACTATAGCAAATAAACTGTGATAGTGTGTGAAATGTTCAAGGTGTCTGAATAAATGTAGTTTTTACTGTATACATATACAATATACGTATATGTACTTATAATACTGACACATTGAGAAGTGTCATTATAGTTAGTTTGTTAGCACTTAGTTTCTTTATTTTTCAAATAATAATAATAGTAATAAAAAGTAGTAATATAATTAGAGTCAGCCAGCTGTCAACAGTTCAAGGGCAGAGGTAATGCCTCTTATAATTAACTATATATATATATATATATTGGCTTAACCCCAATACACTTCTCAACGTATGAATGCAATCAAAACCCATTCCTGAGAAGGTCCTATCGGTGATGATAATTTGATCAGACAGATAGATAGATAGATAGATAGATAGATAGATAGATAGATAGATAGATAGATAGATAGATAGATAGATAGATAGATAGATAGATAGATAGATAGATAGACGGATGAATGGATAGATGGAATAGTGCTAATGTTGATCTGAACACTTAGGTCCCCTGTTAAATGGTAAACTGCGACATCTCTTTGGTTGCTTTGACATTTCTTGAAGATTTCATGTTAACTTTGAAAATATTCACTTGGCTAAATTTCTAAATCAATGTTACAATCAACATATATTGTAACATTATATTATCATCCTTGCCATTGCATTCAGAGATGGTGAGAATGTGAATTATTGTTAAATGTAAGGTCAGCTGATCAGGCGTCACACTTCACCATCTAACAGGGGACCAGTGTGCTTTAGTCTAGTGAAAACACTATTATATGCACAGACCTGTTGCTGTGTACGTTTAGCATGTACAGTTTAGTCTGTGTAGAAATTACCATGCAGTAGTGAACAAAATGGTGACCTAAACATGGAAACATTGAAATGAACTGATTTTGTTCAAGTGAAAAAAATTTTTGAACATCATTGAACCAAATTTACACTTCAGTTTTCACCAACAAATCTTTTGACATTGTATGGGTAAAACCAGCAGAAAGAGCTCTTTAAGGTAACAATTGCAGGTCAGTACGTTTAATAGTAAAGAGTGCATTTGTTAGATAAAATGAGTTTGGTCCCCAGTTAGATGGTGATGTGCGATACATGTCTGGCTGATTTGCCCTTTCTCGAATAACAAACGCACTTTAAAGATTCTGGAGCTTAAAACTCAACAATTCTATTACTGACGAATACTGTTCAATTTAAAGGGTTTATCGTGGACTACGGTGTTTATAGTTTTTATTCGTTTAATACGCAAATTTTACATTATTTCGAGTTTAATGAAACAACTTTTTTTCTGTCAAAAACAATTGTGTTTGACATGAGTAGCATATTTTACTAACTATTCAGCAGATGTTGTAAAAAATGCTTGAAAAAAATCTTACATTTCATCTTAAAATCTTAAATTTAATTTTAACAACAGTTTGTAAGTAAACGTTCTTAATGTCAGTTTACAGTTAACCCTTGGCGTAAATTTTTAGTTTGTCCATTTAGTGCAGTTTGTCCATGTGCAGGGTATTTCACTGGTTTCATTAAGATACCTTTGCATCAACAGACAAACGCTGTGGACAGGGACATTTATTACGTCAGTTTTGATGTCTTTTATCTCAAACACAAATTCAGCTGTATTTTATGATGACGGTGTTTATAGAGTGGAATTATTTTCAGCAGTTAATACCTCAATGTTGAAACTTTTCACAGAAACTTATTGTATGACTTCAGAAGACTTTGAATACAACACAAATAGTTTTTAATACTTTTATAATCTTTCTTGGACTAAATGTCCATGAGTAAGTATACCCCAATATATTATTTCATCAGGAAATAACATTTGCCCATAGATTCTGCATTTTGATGCTAAAGGTTTCTCATTCAAAGCCATGAAGCGCCTGCATGTGGATAAACAGTGTTTTCTGTCAATATGTGACCGGTTGAGAACGCTTGAGAGTTTAAGCAGTGTGGATATACACACAGAAGAGATTTTGTTAGAATGACTTTGGTCCCCAGTTAGATGGTGAAATGTGACGTCTATTTAGCTGATTTTGCCATGAGAAGCCTACTAAGTTTAATTCTATTTAGCCATTTTTTACATTATTTCTGAATGTAATAATGACATATGAGTTACACATATTATCTGTCTTTATACACAATTTTGACTATGATGTATATTAGTATATTACTTATATTACTAAAAATTACTTAAATTACTTTTGATTGTTCACTAGCAGTATTAATATGGTTTTATTTTTTTACCCTAAACTCTTTTTACAGTGTTTGTTGAACGGGTATTTTAGTGTTATGATCAACATTGGCGTTGCATGCACAGATAGTGAAGATGCTAAATGTAAGGTCAACCAGCATCACACTTGACCATCTAACAGGGGACCAGTGTGCTTTAGTTTAGTCACATCACTTCTACACTCTAAAAACCCATAAGTTCTAAATACTCAATTTTTTGTGGACACCAATTATCTATGTAAAGATTGATAGCCTGAAAAGTCCTGTAAGTCGCTTTGGATAAAAGCGTCTGCTAAATGCATAAATTTAATTTTTTATTTAATTTTAATTTAAATAAGAAAGTTTTAGGCTGTGAGTGTGTGCAGTTTACACTGTAGAAAATAAATAGAAGCATCGTCAAGTTATGTTTACCACAGGCATTATTTTATTCATAAATTGAAAAACTCTCAAAGCAACCCGCAGCTCTAACATCATAATTCCACCACTCTTATTTCAGATCTATTATGGCACTTAATTCTTACATTTCATGTTCTAAAGAACATTTATTCTCACACATGTACACTGGGAAAGCATGAAGGGCTCCTTTCATGTTGACATCATGTAAAAAAAAACTATAATAATAAAAAAAACGGTGATGGAGGCAGTTAGTGTTTGTGATTTGCCCTCACATGAAGATCAGACGTTTAGAATGTGATGAATGTCTGTGAAATCCTGCAGGTCTCTGATATGGTGAAACCTAGAAAACCACAAAAACGTAAAGTGTTTAACCGACATTGGAAAAGAGAAAGCCAAGTCTGTGTCCTGTTATGTTCGGACACTTCACACAACTTGAAGTTACAGTACCTGAAGTGTTACGGCTCACTCTGTTATATTCAGCATCCAGCTCAGCCTGCAGTTTAAGAAAGATTTGTAAAGGTTTACTACAAGTTTGTACATTTCTTTTGTAATTTTAATATATTACAATATTCATGTCTGTGTATAAGCTTAAACCTAATTTTGGATTAGTACTCTTAGAAGCTAGTTGTTTAAAAAACAGACCAAAAAACAAACAAACACACGTTTACCAGGGCATTTCCCCAAAAAAGCACTGTTTGGCTAAGATGAGCATAGAAACATTTGATACCAAATGGTCTCAACAATCGACTTGCTCATAATGCTTTTGAGAAACGCAGTCCTGAACATCACAGTTAACACCAGTGACATTCAAATCGTTTAGTGACGAAATGCCAGCTAACGTTAAGATTAGTGTCCTTCTTTGACGTTAACATCATACTGTAAGCAGTGATGCTAAAATAGAATCCAAATCAATGCACATTCAAAAGCACTTGAGCGCTGTGTAAAAACATCATTTCCCAAAAATAAAAACATCCCTTTATCGTGATATTCAATAAGACATTTTCACAATTGTTTCGATGTACTTACAAGTTGTTCCATAAGTTTGCTCCAGTCGCTTGTGATTATCTGCCGTGTTGAATGGATTCATCTGAATGTCGATTAGAACAACAACGTGACGTCACGGAGTAAACTTAAAATTAATAATTTAAATAGAAAAGTCTACTCAAAACCCGTCTTTAAGCCACACAAAAAAAATAAAACAATTCCTCATTCTGAAAATGTAATTTTTATAAGTTGCATCAATGATTTAAAAGACTTTAAATGCGGTGTTCTTAATCTTTTTACGTTAGTAGTACAGTTCAGGTTCAGACCTGTTGCTGTGTAAGTTTAGTATGTTCAGTTTAGTCTGTGTAGAAATGACCGTTCAATAGTGAACAAAACGGAGACCTAAACATTGAATCATATATATATATATATATATATATATATATATATATATATCAGTATCTACAATGTGTATGATGGTCTTTCCTGGCTAGTGCATTATAAAAAAGTAAAATGAAATCTGATTATTTTTCAAGCTACATAATCTTAAAGCAGATCAATCTGAATCAAAGTGCCTTGTTTTAAAGAATCCCCACACCCCCAGTTCCCCCAGCAGTGTCTGGTGAGTTGATGGTCTCCTCTCTTCATATGCTAATAACACTAATGTCTCCACATTATCACCTGGCCTCTCACAGCGAGCAGGTATTCGGACATACAAGCAAAGCCCAGAAAAGAAAGCAGGTCTATTTAAGTGTATTTTATAAATGAAATGATACAAATAGTATTTAATTATACCAGATATTAATTTATTATTATTAAATTTAGGTTGAAACTCAACATTTTTGCAAAGAAGCTGTTTATATGTTAGGCATTGTATATTATTTTATTTTTAAACGCTAGATAAATAAAATAAGATCATAGCAGTAAGTCCGGGCAATTCTTTTTATTAAGTCAGGCATTTGTTGAACACACTGCTGGGTACTTTTAACAGGTCTTTCCCATAACATGCACCAATCCGGCATCAGGGTCTGTGGTCTGTGGTCTCTAAAACACTGGATAATATCAGTAAAATATATATATATCATTTCCCTTAGGGCTTAAATGAACCTCATCATTTAAATATAGCTCAGGTTTGTCAAACACTATGTGTGGATGATGGACAATGCTCCATTAAAAAAGAGAACAAACTTGGTCATCACATTGTTCACAAACTTCCTGACTATGTCCACCTTTCCTCCAGTGGTGCCTCGGGTCGATTGAAGAAAGCATAATCTTCATTTGTTCAGTTCTTTCTTTAAGACAATGTTGGAAGAAAGGAAGGAGGTCACCCCAAACCACTGGACCTGGGAAGACACACTGAGATTGGTGCCCATGGTTTCCATTGCTCGCTTTCCACCACGTCCAATGTAGCAGTCCCAACAATCCAGATTCTGCATGCAGCTGATAGAAAATATACAATACAAATTATTAATTATGGCTCAAATCTATGGAGGTTCCATAATTGCTGAAAATGTGTTTATAGGATGTTTATTTTATTGTTACATTTCCAGTCTTTAACATGGACAGCCAAAACTCACAGGTTTAAACGTTAAAGCTGATCCCTGAAACTGAAAGATATTCAGATGAATATACACTAACACTAAGAGGTTTACTTGTCTTGAAATGATATTGACATCTATTATTCTTGTTGATTGTGGCAATTCCATTTTTGGGAGTATATATTTTTGTATTCAGAACATTTTATATTCAAAATATATTGAGTAGCAACACACCTTTTCTTGAGGACTGAACTTTCTGATGAAGTGAAATTCTTGTTTAGAGTGAACAATGTGAACTGTTGACTTGACTTTTCTTAAAAGAAAAAAGCAAAAACAGTTTTGTTAAACATGTTTAAACATAGTTGCAACATTTGTAGAATAAGTGATTAGAAAATGTAGAACTTACTCATGTTGTAGGATATGTTCTCCTTTCTAGCAGCCAGAATCACTTTAATAGTGAGTGAATGTTCTGTGATTATAAAGCAGCACTTCCTCC
Organism: Carassius auratus; assembly: GCF_003368295.1. NCBI lineage: Eukaryota > Metazoa > Chordata > Actinopteri > Cypriniformes > Cyprinidae > Carassius > Carassius auratus. Next base: position 27,848 of record NW_020528492.1, read on the forward strand.
AGCTGGAGAGCGATGGGTTACATCAGGATGTGATCACTGTGTGTACGATGCGGTCTGTATGGCCGGTCATCTGTATGATCAGCTTCTGTATGACCAGTCATCAGCATGCTGGCCATTCTCTTATGCATTGCATCTCTACCTGACGAGTCACTCTATGTCTTATGTTTTTACTTAAGTTTAACTATTTCTGATGGCAAGATTGGCTGTTTTAGTGTTATTATCAACATTGTTGTTTCATAGATAAACAGAATATGAAATATTGATAAATGTAAAGGCAACCAAACAGGCATCACAATTCACAGTCTCATTGGGGACCATTTTTTACACTTTCTCAATCCTTGACTCTTGGTCAGGAGCCCTTGGCGTAATTTTTAGTTTGTCTATTTAGTGCAGGTTTTCCATGTGCAGGGTATTTCACTGGTTTCATTGAGATACCTTTGCATCAACAAACGCTGTGGACAGGGACATTTATTACGTCAGTTTTGATGTCTTTTATCTCAAACTCAATTCAGCTGTATTTTATGATGACTGTGTTTATAGAGTGGAATTATTTTCAGCGATGAATACCTCAATGTTGAAACTTTTCACAGAAACTTATTGTATGACTTCAGAAGACTTTGAATACAACACAAATAGTTTTTAATACTTTTATAATCTTTCTAGCACTAAATGCCCTTGAGTGTAAAAAAAAAAAAATTCCCTGATTATTTTTCAAGCTACATAATCTAAAAGCAAACCAATCCCAGTCAAAGTGACTTGTTTTAAAGAATCCCCACATCCCCCAATTCCCCCAGCAGCGTCTGGTAAACTGATTGTTCCCTCTTCTTATATGCTAATAACACTAATGTCTCCACATTATCACCTGCCCCTTCACAGCAACAGTACCAACAGTATCCAGACTGAGTCTCATCCAATCACGGTCCAGATAGCTGGGTGGGGTTATATGTATATATACTGTTTTCCTGACAGAATCTACATTTAATTTTTTAGTTTTTTTGTGAAATAAAATTCCAAAACCTTAAAGGACAAACTGCTTTTTGAGATTCCTACATTGCCTACGAGGGACCACATACAACAAAGCCTACTAAGGCCATTTCTCATGTCTTTTTTCCATTCAAGACTGAAAAGGTAAGTTATATATTCTGAATTTAGATTCTGATAATATGTAAATGGTAGCCTTAAAAAATAAATGTCTGCCAAAAATGCACGCAGACTGTTAAAATTTGTATGTAGTCTCTTAGTAAATGTTAGTGCTGTTTAATCTCTATTTACTGTTTATATTTGTTCATTTGTTGATAGATTTTTTTTGTGGTTGTTTCTAAATATTGTTTTTCATTTTGGCAAATGCAGTGTACCCTAAAAAAATCTTGAATATTTCACAGGAAAATGAGACCCAGAAGAGTCTGTCCTGAAAAGGAAGCTTTGAAATTCATCGCATCTGGGAAAGATAAAGACACATTTCAGTCAAGAGTCAAGAGAAAGGTAAGTTATCATTTAAGACTCGGTCTCCAATACTGTATGACTGCAAATATTAATTAAATACTTGGCGTAGTAGCTTATGAATTTCAAGAAGTGCACTGTGCAATGTTATTACTTGTTCATAGTGTGCAGTGTGAAAAAATACAGAAACAGAAATTATAGATAATCAGTGGCTTCAATATTTAGTGTATTTTAATTTTGATGCACAGTTATAAAGATTGTACTGATAATCATACTTGATTAAATGTTTAATATTGATAATCATTGGAACTCGAAAACAACTGGGACACATATTAAACTTGTATCATAAATGTATGTATTCTCTAAAGCTAATATGTGCGTGTGTATGTGTTTGTGAACAACAGATTGTTGATGAACAGAAAAGAGCAGATTTGTGTGCATTTGTGACCACAAACATCACTAAAGGAGAAGAAATGATGTTCGACTGTGGAGATCCTGACATCTCATGGAGACAGGTACATTTCTATTTCAATTAGCTCATATTATTTCATGAATTTTTATTTATTTGTAGTAAAACAAATTTACTTTGAGTTTTAATGTAAAATAATGGAATTAACTTGGCAAACTTGTTACAAACAATGTTAAATCAGTTTGGTTTGGGATCAGTACGATTTTTAAATGTCTTTAAAAGAATATTCTGCTCACCAAGTCTGCATTTATTTAATAATAAAAAGTACAGTGAAAACTATAAAATAGTTAAATATTATCACAGTTTAAAGTAACAGTTCTCTCTCTCTCTCTCTCTCTCTCTCTCTCTCTATATATATATATATAGGCAAGATATCTATAGATATCTCGATATAGGTCTATTCAGTTTATTTTAAATAAATGCTGTAATTTTGACCTTTATTTTCATTGAATATCCTAAAAAGTACTATATATCACAGTTTCCACAAAACTATGAAGCAGGAAAATGTGCTTTCAACACTGATAATATAAGAATCATTATTAATGACTGAGAACCAATAATAATTGATCATAAAAGAACATAAATTCTGCTAATTTAAATGATTTCTGAAGATCATTTGACACTGAAGAGTGGAGTAATGATGCTGACATATTTCACAATTTTAAATTCATTTTACAATATTTCTGATCAGGTAAATGCAGCCTTGATTAGCAGAAAAGTCTTCTTTTAAAAACATTAAACCAGTCTTCCTGATCCCAGACTCACTGGTTAGGTGTGTTGATCCTGTGAGAGGTGTGAATGTTTGTGGGGAGAGAGAGAGAGCATCAACAGGGCAGATAGCACTACAACACAATAGAGATTACTGATCAAAGTGAAGAAAAAACCATCCGCATTGGTATGGTCTTTACTAGATTTCATAAAATAGTACCACTTTCCCATAAGATGTCATTGGTTAACACTAGTTAACATGAAAATCACTTTTAAAGTGTTTATTAATGTTAGTAAACATTACTTTTATCATTAACAAATACAATGTTTGATATTAATAATGTATTAATAAATATTATTTAATGGAGCTGAACTAACATTAACAAAAAATAAACAGTTGTATTTTTTTTAATGTTAACAAAGCTTAAATATTTAAACAAATGTATTTCTCATTGTTAGTTAATGTGTCCTGTCCATCGCTCAGTGTTTTTAAATCAAACTTAAAGACTCATTTTTACACCCTTGCATTTGAGTGATGCTGTGAACGGTTCTTTTGATGTATGTTTTTATTTTTTTTAAATGTGTATATATACATATTTTTTATTTTAATTTTTGATCTCTGTTGCTTTTAAAGTAACCTTTTCTTGTTAATGTTGTGCTCTATAAATAGAAATTGACTTGACCTGACTTATTGTAAAGTGAAACTTTACACTTCAACACTTTATTTTAAGGAAATAATGCATTGGTAATCCAGAATAATGCATTAATTAATCAATAATTATTGGCTTATTCTGGTCAATAAACTTGAATATCACTTAGTAAGAGCCACTCAATAATTGTGAAAAAGTTAATAATTAATTACTGGTTTGTTTATTCTTAACTAATACACAATTCTGGATCCTTAAAATGTTAGGTTAATCACTAATTACTAGTGTGTTATTACATGAATTACATCTTTTAATTTGGGACTGGGTTTGAGTATTAAAGGGGATGCAAGTCAACAAGTTTAATGTATGCAATAATAAAATCAGTTTTACAAAAAAAGAGCACTTGTTGAATTGTTCTGCATGTCACTTTCAGCGTTCATGACATTATCATTATTAATTGTATTAATTCTGTACAGCTTAGTCAGGTGGCCATTACTAGAGATTGTTATAAATGAATCTACTATATTACAGGTAGCAGGATGCTTGGTCCATTACATCCTGACGGATGGACAACACCCTCATCAGACCACTACACCCTCCACCCAGGATCCACTTGGTCTGTCTCTACATGTCAGAACGAGTAACTTCAGTCTTCAATGGGATGAAAGACTAAACATATCTTAAGCAGAATGATGAGCAAATCAGTGGAAGAGCATCCTACTATTGAGGAATGCCTTCAGGAAGTCAAAACTATGTGCAAAGACTTATTGTAGAGTTTACAATAAGCATTAAAATGATTGGATATAAAAACTGGTGTGAATTTACAGGTTTGATCACCAGTCTTATCAAATATCAACCACAAACAGCTACAGCTCAGGAAAGTCTTCAGTCTTCAGTCTTGGATACATCAGTAAATCACTAGTGCCATTAAATCAAAATGGTATGTTCCATTCACCATAAACAATACACAAGATCTAAAGATCATTGTCTTTTCATGTTTTCAACTTTGTAAAGTATGTATTACTGACATTACATTTTTTTAATTCATTCATATATTTATTCACTATATATATTTTTATCTTTTAATTTTGTTAAATAGCAAAACCCAGAAAGCCCTGGTCAGAAACAGAGAGGAAAGACATAGAACACTGTTTCAAGGTCTACTTTGAGGAAATGAAGGCTTCTGGAAAAGTGGACTGTGAAAGATGCATAAATGCAAACAGGATTCTAAATGGTAATGGAAGAGACTGGAAAACAGTTAAATACTTTGTGCTCAACAGAATAATTTCAGTTAAGAGAAGTTTGGGTCAACAGTACTGAGGCCATAAACCCTGAGAGCGTGTGATGTGGAGTATCAGTGTTGAGTCTTAACTGTGCCGTGACACTGAAGGTCCATGTACATGCAGCATCAGTGCCTCATAGCATTGAAATGATTGACTACAGCTGTTTTCAGCTGCTGTTTGGGACTCTGTTTTAGACCTGTTATAACTTTGATGTAAGCCACTGTAATTTTGAACTATTTAATTTTTTTTTAAATAAACATATTTTATTATTTTCATTTTGATTTGTTGTTTTACTTTTCTTGGCAATGTTGATAAAAATGGAGCCCCTAAATCAAGTGCTGCTCTGAAAAATGTCAGTGTGTTAAACGACTAAAGTGCCAATGCTTAAAGTATTTTATTGTAGCTCTCCATACAACACCTGACACTAATACACACATAGAGGTCAAAACTCAAAAATATATATTGATTGTTGCATTGATAATTTTCAGTTGGATCTACAAATGTGCAAATGTTAAAAGACATTCAGTTCATCTAATTTACTGGAGCCAACTGAAGATTTTAATGCAGTAAATAAAAAAATAAAATAAAAACACTGGTCCCCTGTTAGATGGTGAAGTGTGACGCCTGATCAGCTGACCTTACATTTAACAATATTTCACATTCTCACCATCTCTGAATGATATGGCAAGGATGATAATATAATGTTACAATATATGTTGATTGTAACATTGATTTAGAAATTTAGCCAAGTGAATATTTTCAAAGTTAACATGAAATCTTCAAGAAATGTCAAAGCAACCAAAGAGATGTCGCAGTTTACCATTTAACAGGGGACCTAAGTGTTCAGATCAACATTAGCACTATTCTATACATCCATCCATCTATCCATCTATCTATCTATCTATCTATCTATCTATCTATCTATCTATCTATCTATACATCTATACATCTATACATCTATCCATCTATCTATTAAAAAAAAAAAATTCCCATTTAGGCTCCAAGATCAAACCGGTCCCCAGTTAGATGGTGAAGTATGACATGATCTGTTTGGTTGCCTTTACATTTAACAAATTACTTTTATTTATTTATTTCTGAATATAATGGCAATGCTGATAATACACTAAAAATGGAGCCTCTGAAAAATGTCAGTGTTAAACAGCTAAAGTGGCATAGTTAAAAGGTGTTTTGCTGAACTCAACTGAAATTTTTTCAATGCAGCAAGCTAACATATAATATTGTTTCTTAAGTTAACATATAATGTTGTTTCTTAAGTTAAAATATAATATTGTTTCTTAAGTTAACATATAATGTTGTTTCTTAAGTTAACATATAATGTTGTTTCTTAAGTTAACATATAATGTTGTTTCTTAAGTTAACATATAATGTTGTTTCTTAAGTTAACATATAATGTTGTTTCTTAAGTTAACATATAATGTTGTTTCTTAAGTTAACATATAATGTTGTTTCTTAAGTTAACATATAATGTTGTTTCTTAAGTTAACATATAATGTTGTTTCTTAAGTTAACATATAATGTTGTTTCTTAAGTTAACATATAATGTTGTTTCTTAAGTTAACATATAATGTTGTTTCTTAAGTTAACATATAATGTTGTTTCTTAAGTTAACATATAATGTTGTTTCTTAAGTTAACATATAATGTTGTTTCTTAAGTTAACATATAATGTTGTTTCTTAAGTTAACATATAATGTTGTTTCTTAAGTTAACATATAATGTTGTTTCTTAAGTTAACATATAATGTTGTTTCTTAAGTTAACATATAATGTTGTTTCTTAAGTTAACATATAATATTGTTTCTTAAGTTAACATATAATATTGTTTCTTAAGTTAACATATAATATTGTTTCTTAAGTTAATATTGTTTCTTAATTTAACATATAATGTTAATGTGTCTGTGATGTAAGAAGAGGTGATTCAGTCTAACAGGCGTCACACGTCACCATCTAACTGGGGACCAAACTCATTTTATCTAACACTTGCACTCTTTACTGTCAGAAGTATTGACATGCAATTGTTACCTTAAAGAGCTCTTTCTGCTCTTTTTAACCCATAAATTTGTTTTGTTGGTGTAAATTAACATAAACTAATCATTATGCTTTACTGGAGAAATTAATGTAATTATTTTCTCCTCGCCTTTTATTGTTTGATTAGCATTAATGCCAACACTTAACTCAAGCCACAAGACAAGATTTTTACAGATACAAAAAGGAATCTCAGTGACCAACTTCTGGTCTAAAAATATTTGACTGGAAAAATAATCTTGTAATAAATATAATTTCAGTTCTACTTTCTGAGTATGAATTATCATATGCAGTAAAAACAACAACACTCAAGCTGTGTAAAAGGTTTTGTTCAACTGCCTGGATTCTCTCCTGCATGATTTTATCTGAGTCTCTTTAGACATTGGAACCGTACATGAATTATGAGCTTCTAGAAGTAGGATCACAATGTGTCAGTCATCACCGATGAGACGTTGAGAGTGACCGACTGAAAGTGAAATCCTTTTCAAAAACTGAACAGACAAATAAACACATAACAAATGACATAATAGTCGTATTAAGTAGAAACAATAAGTGCTCTCTATATATTCAAAGTTCAAATAGAGAAAGATAACAGATCTATAGACAACTACAAAACCTGTTATAGCCTACATACTAATAACAGTCTAGATATGTTATGAAGCCTAACTTGCGAGCATCAGGGAGTCACTCTCAAAATGCGGGGTATTAAAATCCCTTTTAAATACGCGTACATGTTTGATTTAATGATCGCGGGATCACTCGGCTGTGCTCTGAACATACATTATAGATTACAAGACATTAATTTTGTCAAACACTCTACAACGAATCCTCTTTTGATGTTTCTTATCGGCCAATGAGGGTCATTTTTGTTTGTGTTGAACAAAAAAAAAAAGTCAAATAATAAAAACAATTCCACACAGACTAAACTGTACATACTAAACGTACACAGCAACAGGTCTGTGCATATAATAGTGTTTTCTCTAGACTAAAGCACATTGGTCCCCTGTTAGATGGTGAAGTGTGACGCCTGATCAGCTGACCTTACATTTAACAATAATTCACATTCTCACCATCTCTGAATGCTATGGCAAAGATGATCATATAAAGTTACAATATATGTTTGATTGTAACATTGATTTAGAAATTTAGCCAAGTGAATATTTTCAGTCAACATGAAATCTTCAAGAAATGTCAAAGCAACCAAAGAGATGTCGCAGTTTACCATTTAACAGGGGACCTAAGTGTTCAGATCAACATTAGCACTATTCTATCTATCTATCCATCCATCCATCCATCCATCTGTCTGATCAAATTATCATCACCGATAGGACCTTCTCAAGAATGGGTTTTGATTGCATTCATACGTTGAGAAGTGTACTGGGGTTAAAGCCAAGAAAATGTTAAATAAATGTAAAAAAAAAAAAATATATATATATATATATATATATATATATATATATATATATATAGTTAATTATAAGAGGCATTACCTCTGCCCTTGAACTGTTGACAGCTGGCTGACTCTAATTATATTACTATTTTTTATTACTAGTATTATTATTTGAAAAATAAAGAAACTAAGTGCTAACAAACTAACTATAATGACACTTCTCAATGTGTCAGTATTATAAGTACATATACGTATATTGTGTATGTATACAGTAAAAACTACATTTATTCAGACACCTTGAACATTTCACACACTATCACAGTTTATTTGCTATAGTTTAGATAATGGTAATAAAAGATGACAAGAACTCAGATTTAACCTGTCAGAACAAATTCATCTTGATAATATCAGATAGCACTTAAGCAAAAAATGGTCAGGTCTATTGGCAGAATAATTTTTGGTCCCAAATTTTTAGCAAATTTACTGGTAGTCCACTTTATGAAGAATTTCTGGTTATAATATGTCAGAGTTTTTCAAAATTATATATCGATTGTTGCATTAAAAAAATAAAATAAAAACACTGGTCCCCTGTTAGATGGTGAAGTGTGACGCCTGATCAGCTGACCTTACATTTAACAATAATTCACATTCTCACCATCTCTGAATGATATGGCAAAGATGATAATATAAAGTTACAATATATGTTGATTGTAACATTGATTTAGAAATTTAGCCAAGTGAATATTTTCAAAGTTAACATGAAATCTTCAAGAAATGTCAAAGCAACCAAAGAGATGTCGCAGTTTACCATTTAACAGGGGACCTAAGTGTTCAGATCAACATTAGCACTATCTATCTATCTATCTATCTATCTATCTATCTATCTATCTATCTATCTATCTATCTATCTATCTATCTATCTTTAAAAAAAAAAAAAGAAAGAAAGAAAGAAATATTAGCCTCCAAGATCAAACCGGTCCCCAGTTAGATGGTGAAGCATGACGTGATCTGTTTGGTTGCCTTTACATTTAACAAATTACTTTTATTTATTTATTTATTTATTTCTGAATATAATGGCAATGCTGATAATACACTAAAAATGGAGCCTCTGAAAAATGTCAGTGTTAAACAGCTAAAGTAGCCTGGTTAAAAGATATTTTACTGAACTCAACTGAAATTTTTCAATGCAGCAAGCTAACATATAATATTGTTTCTTAAGTTAACATATAATATTGTTTCTTAAGTTAACATATAATGATGTTTCCTAAGTTAACATATAATGTTGTTTCTTAACTTAGCATATGATGTTGTTTCTTAACATATAATGTTTACAATGTGTCTGTGATGTAAGAAGAGGTGATTCAGTCTAACAGGCGTCACACGTCACCATCTAACTGGGGACCAAACTCATTTTATCTAACACATGCACTCTTTACTGTCAGAAGTATTGACATGCAATTGTTACCTTAAAGAGCTCTTCATTTTACTTTATTTTTGCTATCCTCAAATTAACTATAGTATCTTGTTTGTTTTGTCTTAATATTTTTTGGTTTGACTGAAACAAAAAAAAAAATATTATATATATATATATATATATATATATATATATATATATATATATATATATATATATATATATATATATATATATATATATATATATATATATATATCTGTGTGATTGCATTCATATATTGAGAAGTGTATTTGTATTAGTGTCAAGCCCAGAAAATATCTGCATGTCATACTAATTTATTAAACATTTTGGATTTCTATCAGAATATTTCTTCAATGGTGATATAGTGTGAATGTTTCAAAGTTTAGAGTTGCATTTAAATACAGTTAGATTGTAAAGAAACACTTGGTACAATTGCCCTAATGTTTGCACACACAGTTGCATTGCAGTCTATGGAGGTCCTCTGTTGGATAGGTAGACGTCACTCAGGTCCCCACTTGGCATGTTTTTAAAAAAAATTAAAAATGCATTTTTTCAGTTATATTATGAAAAAAGACTTCAAATGAAAATTTTGTATGTAATTTTTGTTTCTTAAAAATGACCAGAAACACTGGTCCCCTCTTGGTCAGTGTAGAGCGATAGTCCCCTCTTAGTAACATAGACGTGTATGTGTGTGTGTGTGTGTGTATATAAGTAATTAAGGCATAAAATTAGCCTCAGAAAAGACAAACAAAGCAACCAAATAAAGCAAAATAACTAAATAAAATAAAATTAGATTATTAGATTATTAATATATATCACATTTATAAATAAATAAATAAAAATGAAGTTTCCACTGTCATTTCCATCAAAGAATGCGCAAAACATGTCATTTGAGAAATGGAAATGGTGGAAATGGTCAGGGTTTAAATAAAAAAGAATAATAATTTTAAAAAAAAACTGTAATTTGTCTGTGTAAATGGTCATAGTATTGCAGTAAAATTTGTTTACATTTAGTTTAGCCAGATGTGCTTATGAATTGTGTGTTAGATTAAAATACCTCATATCATGGAACATTATAACTATATATATAAATAGCAATTTGTTACTGCTGTATCCTGCCCTCAATATTAGCATTTCTTGTGAAGAGCATTTCATATTTCCTAAAAGAGCACGGGGAAGCTTTATGGTGTCATGACATTTGGAGAATCTCTATATTAATTCACACTATTTCATGCATTTAAGTGAATATATGGGGTCCATTAGTATAAAAATGGGATCAAAGTTCACTTTTAAAGCTATAACTTATGGTTCACAATGCAGCTGTAAAATGGTCCTTTAGGTCATAGACAATCCTTTGTAAGTGGCCAGATTTAATAGGTACAGCTTATATAGGTAATGGAGAAAAGAAAAGAACTCTACCATCCTGCCAGACCTGAGACTCGGACCCACGACCTTTAGGGTACAAGTTAAATTCTCTATCCATTAGGCCACAACCTTATGTTTCAGGACTGTATGTTTCAGCTCTATTTCAGCTGTAATAGATTAGTCAACGCTTCATTATGTTAAGCTGTTCTCACACTTGGATTTGTTCATCTGTGTGCATCTGTTTCTACACAGACACCCTGACACAGTCGTCAATCCAGGGCTAAGTGCTTATAGCGATTACTCAGTTTAGCACACTTAGCCATTCCAACATAATAATCTCTCCAGTAATTGCTTATTATTACTCTTCCTGAAAAAATGAAACAAAAAGTAACAAAAAGTAGTTCAAATGATGAAACTGCTGTCTTCTTTCGGTGCCACAAGTCATTGTTGGATAACGGATGAGATGCTGCTCTAACCGCCAGTCAACGTTCCACAGGTGAGCTTCATCTACAAAAGCTCCATCTCTTGTTCTCTTTTTCTTACTGTTGCTAAGGAAACAGATTTTTAAAAGTCAATTATTTGGGCTTGTAATGTTTTTTTGCCCAGACATGGGAATTGGACATTTCCCTAACTATATGAGTTAGGCTCTTAAAGCTACAGCGGTGCAGAAGTCATACGCAGGCATGGCTGATTTCAGGCATCCAGTGGCACTTGACATTTGTCAGATCTGCGCGCTGTGGTTTTTCCTTCATAACCCCAGTACGGCACGCTCCCCCGGCGCTCGTCTTCACCGTCTCTGACAGAGCAAATATGATTAGTTTCTCCATTTCTTTTGCATAACAAGTCCACGTTCAAAATTAGAACATGATTAGGCAATCAAAATTGGATCACGAAGGTGCGCCGATCTGAAGTCGCGCACAACAGGTAACTGTGAAATTAGATTGTACATTTTTGCTATTTTATGGGAACAAGATGGCTTTTTAAAGTTTCTTTTGATTGTTGAATAACATTTTTAAAGCTTTACCAATGACTACTGCTACCAAAGAAAAATGACTTTTCAGTTTAGCAGAATGAACTCTGAATGAACTGAATTACAGAACATACTGTAAAGTGAATTGGATACACTTTCCTTCATACCAATAATCCTTTTTTTTTTTTGATGCTTTTCATGAGTACGTTTTCTTCTAATTGGATTTAACATGGCAAATTTGTACTTGTGCCATTAATTCCCAATCAATCTCTGAATCGGGTTGATTTGCACTCCAGTTGTTCACCATTGGCTTTCCAGACGGCCCTTCCTGAGAATGTCATTACACGGGATGTAATTAGACGAACAGACCGTACGTCATGATTATATTTAAAAGAGAGTAAATCCGTTGAACCATAATCTGTGATTGTATTGCACATAAACCGTAAATAGAGGAGGTATTGACCTTTAGAATTATCTGGCCGGCATATTGTTTTGTGTCTGTGTCATTTTTATGCTGTTTTTATTAATAGAACCCTGACGCAAGGCATTAAAAAAACCTCTACAGAGTATCAGCACTATTCCTTTCAGATTCTGTTTTGGAAATGATTCATGTGATATTAATAAAGAAAAATTGCTACTTTTTTGCTATAATGATGCATGATTATAAATTATTAGTTGCATTTTTTTTTCTTTTGCATTTATATGATGTTTTATACCAAAAACTAAATAAATAAAGTAAATAAATAAATGTGTGCGCATACACACATAATTAAACATTATGTAATTAAATAGATGTAATGTAATGTAATGTCTGTTTGAATTTATGGCAAAATAATTTGTTATTTAGAAGTAAGGTTATATGAATGGTCTTAAATCACCCAAAATAACATGAATGATATTGATTATACTATTATTCTGATTCATTTTTATTTGTTATATCACAGACTTCTAAGATCAACAACAAAAGCGATGTTTTCTCCATCTTTTAAAAGTTGCTTAGCATTATTTTGACCTAACCTAACTTGTTAGTTGCACTGTACTATTAATTTGGCCAATATATGATTTATCATTAATTATTTAATAATTCTTTTTTTTTTGCTAGTTTTCCATCCCATCTTAAAAGAAATACACATTTTACAAACAGTATAAACTAAAAAAAGAAACACTGAATTCAGATTAATTAAAATAATCTTTAATGTAATTGAATGAAATAATACTTTAATGAAAATCAAGTACATTATTAAATATCCAATATTTTTCTATTACTAAATCATTAAATATAATAGTCTAATATTAGTATAATAATATAAAAAAATACTTATAGTTAATATATGACATTTGCATACCACACATGCTCTGGGTTTTTAATAGCATTGACATTGGTCTACAACTGTACAGATGTATATTGGATATTTTAGGAGCAGTGTCTGTCTGCATTGATGGCCAAAGAGTCAGTTATTCAGAAGTAAGATTATATGATTTGTCTGGGGACTGACTTTCCCTCACGGGTCCCTGTGGAGGTTTAACTGCAAGGCTACTGTCCCCGGACACTCTCCGCTCAGATGAAGCATCTCTTGTATTATTTATCACACATGAGCCCAGCGGTCGGCCTGATGTCTTAATCACGCACCTCTCAGGCTGTTGGAGCATATGGCCCTACACAAGGCAGCTATCACATCAGATCTCCACAAAAATTCAATGCATTACAGTTCAACGACTGTTTCCTAAAAAAACCTCTTCATGCGATATCAACAGTGGCCACCCGTCGTCTCGTTTTCCCACATTCCCGCCGCTCTTGATTAGCACTCCTCGATGTCAATAATTGATGCAGAGCTCTTGATCAACAGTTTCCTTCTAGAAGCTACGCAATAATGCCACCAAACATTATATATGCATTAGACGACTTTTCTTGCGCCAGTCAAGGGTCTCTTTTACGTTGTTAGGTGAGATTAATAAACAAGCGAAGACAAGCGCTGTACATGCGGTCCCCATTAGCATTCTTTAGCAGGAAGCCAGATATTCCAGTACGCCGGAGCCCGACGCCATCTCCTGCCCTTTGATTAGCCATGGATTAATAGTACCATTCCGGCTTCCTCCAATCCCACACTGTTTTCGGCAGGTTAGCACATCTTATTATTAAACAAATGAATTAGTGCCTGGAAATGTGTCATGCATATTACCTTGCAGCAGGAGCTGGTCAACTCCAGAGGAGCACGGGAAAGCTCCGGCATGCTCAGTTAACTGTTTGCCTGGCCCTATTAACAGAGCCATGATTTACCAGGGGCCCCTTGTTTGTGCTCGATGACGGAGATGCTGTTCATTCGGGCCGGCGTGAATCTGGCCCAATTAAAGTATTTGGATGTCAGTGACAGGCCTTAACTGCTTAAAATTATACTCGGCCATAAACAAAGACAAGGGGAGGGCAGGGACAGCGGAGGGTGGTCTAACATGAGCTAGCGAGGGGAGGCGCGCCACGTCTTAAATATAAAGCATATTGTGTGTTAAGTGGCTAACCCCATTAGCAGCACCCAGGTGAAAGAGAAATCCGCTGCCGTGTTTTTTGGCGGATGTTTTAGGGATGTTTACAAGCACGATATTTCAGTTACAGATGCTGTGCGTTGTTTAAATGAATCCCAAACTTCGTAATCAGCTCACATATTTGTGGACGTTACATGTATCCCGAACAGAAATTCGGTGTTTAGAACAGAGCAAGAAATATTTAGTGAATGTTCCGTCTAATGTGAGGCGTAAATAAACACATGCACGTTTGAAAGATATAAAACGTGTCTAAACGTGCACATCACGACACGACGCATGTGTGCAAGGTATTGTTGAATTCGTTTGAGAAAACGGTAAATTCAGGTGTTTGGAGGCTTAATATTTTTCTGTTGATTGGATTCAGATCTTTCCCTTCCCTTCCAATTCAATCGAAACTTCATTCTGTTTAAGTTCAGTCAGAAAGGCTTTTCAATGCAACTGAGCCGATTCTAAACAGATTGTTCGGGTGCGTGAAACGTAGCTAATGTCACAGCGAACATCAACCGTCCATTAACTCCCATCCCCTACGGATGACCGGACCCTGTCACTTTCTTGTAAAACACTGTTTTTGTATCTGAAATATGTATCCGTTCCTCATTATCCCATTACCTGCCCTTAGGATACTCTTCACATTGTCCTGACATAAAAAGGTGTTGTTGTTTATCAGCGCGGTAAACACTAATTTAAGCAGGGGTGCGTGGCATACGGCTGTGATCTTTAGCGGTTTTAGTGGTGTCCTGGGAGACCCAGACGTCCCCCGACGCGTGAGATGAAAGATAGTTGGAATGCCCCGTCGCCTGGTCCCAGTTGGCTAAGTGCCTCTCGCTCATTATCAAGGTCTCTATGAGCATGTGGGCCGCACAGAGCCTCTCCTGATCATATTAAAAGCAAAGCTCCGCTGATGACGACATGCTGTTTACCAGTGTGCACGTAAGACAGGAAGTGATGTTGAGGAGGTGTGTGAGATAGGATGGGAGGGACATGGGGGTCCATCATTAACCTTAACTTGTAAATTGAGGTTTTGGGGATATTGTGTGTATGTTGTCAGTAGATTGTTGTGACGTTGTACTTTTGAAACGTGCATTAATTAATCGTGTTATTTTAGAACCAAACTAAAGATGTGGGCACACAATTTTGCAGGTGATTGAGTTTCTCATCATGAAAAAGCTCCCCATGAAGATTTCACTCTGATTCAAGTTGGTCACATGAATTCATCAAGTTGACCAACAATCTGCATGGTTTGAAAGTGACTTTACTTTTGCTACACTATTGACAATGTTGGACCTTTTTCCCCGTTTTATTTAGGAGAAGCTACTACTAAACTAACTTAAATCTCTGTAGGGACTCAATGATGTTAGGAATCAATTGATTTCTTCAATTCATTTGTGCAAGGAAAATCAAGTGAAATGGTACCAGGATTCGAATTTAATCTGTGCAGGGTTTCAAATGAATCTATGCAACAAATCAAATTAATTGGTGCAGGGATTCAAAATGTATTTGTGCAGGGACTCAAATGAATCTATGCAAGGAATCAAATGAATCCTTGCAGGGATTCAAAATTATTTTGTGCAGGGACTCGAATGAATCAATGAAAGGAATCAAATGAATTGGTGCCGGGATTCAAAATTAATCTGTGCAGGGGTTCAAGTGCATCTATGCAAGAATTTACATGAATTTGTGCAAGGACTCAAAGGAATCGATGAAAGAAATCATATGAATCAGTGCCAGAATTCAAAATTAATTTGTGCAGGGGCATAAATGTATCTATGCAAAGAATCAAATAAATCCTTGTATGAATTTATTCAGGGACTTAATGAATAAATCACATGGAATCACTAGAGGAATTGGTGCAAGAATTCAAATGAATCAGTACAGGGGGAATGAATCTGTGCAAAGATTCAAATGGATATTTGAATGATACTTTTGGAGGGGCTGTCAGTATGGGTGATTCACCAAAATCACTTTTTATTCAAAAGTGAACTGGGTTTAAACTTGCATTACCTATATGAATAAGCACACTATTCATTTGTATCTGTGATCATGGCTGTTTTTAATGAATGATACTTTATTATAAGGCTTACGTTTAAAAGAGAATGAAGGTAGATCTACAAGGATTTGATCATGTTTCATGTGATACAATGTGTTTGAGAAGACAAGGGAAGAGACTGAAAAGGTCTCAAGGGTCAAAGGTTAAGTGCACTCAAGGGACCCTAAGGGCCATTTCTGAGAGTTACAGTTCATTTCATTTGTCCAGACATATTGATTCATGTCATGTTGGCATGTGCGTAAGTGAGAAAATCCACTTTTATTCTCATAGTTAACTAAATGACTATATTAATGTTCACCCTTTGCTTTATCAAACTTACCTTGCGTAGTAGTCCTCATTACAAAACTCATAAGATTGTGTTCCCTTTTATATTCTGTCAAGCTCGTTCATGCGTGTCTTCTTATTCATACCTCAGTAAATAAAGAAATAAAGAAATACAGGATGTGATATGTGAAAGGGTCTTTGTTTCTATACATTGATTAGATAGCTTCAGTTTTTTACCACTTTACATGATAAAATGAGGTTTCATTGACAGCAATTTCTTAATTTCTGTCAGGAGCTTAATAGCATGCCAAATCAATCTGTAGTTATTAATATTTCTAATAGAACAACGAGACATACATATTCAATTGCGTTTTCGCCTGTTTATTTGTGATCACATGGCTAAACAATGTCCATTAGGTGCACACTTGGACAAATATTGATGTATTCTCACGTTTACTTGTATATTTGAGAATCGTCGTTTAGATTCATTTCCATTAATTATGCAATCTGGATGGAATGAAGTGGCATCAACTTTTGCCAGCCCCTCTCTCTTCCAGGATTTACTTACAGGCAGATGATTGGCTGTAGATCCATCAATCAATATTGTGTGTTCATTAATCCCATCTTCCGATGACGTGAAACTTCCATGTTCTGTCTTGTTCATAAGTAGCTAATGGATGAAGCATGATGAAGCAAATGAATATACGATTTTGATACTTCATGGTTTGTGTATGTTTTCGTGCAATTTGAGGTATTCTTTAAATAAGAATAAAGTAAGTTTGCATGAGAAATGAATAACTGGTGTAGCGTAAATATTATAAAAAGCTACAAACAAAATAGATTTAAAACATTATTTTCATTATTGTCTGAAACCCTGAGGAAAGAGGTCACATGCTGAATTCGTCGGTAACACTTTATAATAACTGCATGCTATTAATCATTAGTTAAGCATTAGGAAACAGTTAATTAATTATTTATAAAGCATTAGTAAACATTTATAAGCAGTTTATAAATACAGTAGGGGTGTAACGATACGCGTATTCGTATTGAACCGTTCGGTACGACGCTTTCGGTTCGGTACGCGGTACGCATTATGTATACCGAACGGTTCGTTGGAGTATTTAATTATATTTGAAAAAAAAAAAAATAAGAGAGAGAGAGAAATATAATGATATGCGTTCAACAAGGTAGCCCAATAACCCAAACAACGTAACAGGCAACGCCCCTGACACTCCCGAAGAAGAAAAAAACACCATCTTATATGTTTATGTTAGGCATGGTTGCCAGGGTGGCGGTTTTCCCGCACAATTGGGCTATTTTAGAAAAGGAGTTGCGGGAAAAAATACGGAGTTGCGGGTTGCGGTTTTTTGGGCTACATTTATAATGTACCGCGGCCTCAAAAAAATAAATAAAAATAAAATAAAATAATTGTGGACAAAGAGAAAAGTGAACCTTTTAGTAGTAGGTGTTGATCCCGGGGAATGAATACTTGGCAACAAACGCTGCTTCTCGCGAGATGCGAGTAGGCGCGCATGCCACATGTGCTTTGACATAACAAATCAAGCATCATCATCACGTCACTCACATTATGAGAGCACTGTAGTCAGAAGCGGTTGTCTGTGGATGAACAAGCAGCATTCTAAAATGTCAGGTAAATGGGGAAAGTATGGAAAGAAGTATCACAAAGAATGGGAGACAGAGAAAGGATAATAAAGGAATGGATTTGAAGTGTTCCAAATAATGATAGAAAAGTGTTCTGCAAATATTGCAAATGTGAAGTAAGAACATTATTTGACACAGGCAGTTCCTTTCTAAGAAAAAATGCACCTGTGAAAGAGGCAGAGTTGAAGCTGGCTGCCCATGTTGCTTGTCACTCAAGCACTTCAGCCGTTGAACACTTAGGAAGTGTTGTGGAAGAAATGTAGTACTTCTGACTAGGGTCAGAAAATATCAGAGAGGATATGTTCTTATTTGACCTTTATTGTATGAGGTGGTATATATATATATATAAAAAATAAAAAAAGCTGTGTGTGATATTAAGAATTTGGGTAAGACAAAAGGCGAATACTTTAAACTTAAACTTATATAGATTTATTTTAAGGCCCTTTGTGGTAATCCAGCCATTGTCTCATCTGATTGGACACTGAAAAATTGGGCTAGTTTTCATTCCATTTGGGCGGGTTTTGAGTTGTCATTGGGCTGGAAATATTTCTGGGACCTGGCAACCCTGATGTTAGGCTACTCAGCAGGCGCTCGCTCACTCAGTACACGCTGAAGGCTCGTTGCAAAATAGCCAATGCGTTTAACAGACTAGAAATGAGAAGATCCTCCAATAACCAACAGGTCTGGTGTTTGGGTGCACTTTGGATTCCCTTTAAGCTATAATGGTGATGGCAAGAGAGTGGTTTCCTTTCCAAAGCGCTCGGGCAGAAGCGCTCATGAGGCGTCTGTCTTTGCTAAGCAACAATGACGTGCTCTCTCCATGAGACGCGGAAATTTCAGCGAAGGATAAATGGATTTGCAGCTCTAAAAATCGCTTGCAGTAGCTCTGCTACTAAATTTATTTCAAAATTGCAATCCATATACAACTATGATCAGCTGATCCTTCATCTTGGCTGAGCTCTCAACGTTGTTACGGGAAAGGATGAAGCTGATTGGTTGGTTCTTGTCACATGACCCGCGGTGCGCTTGCGGCATTCTGAAAAGTTGAGATGTTTTTACATTTTGCTGTATCTAAAACGTATCGAACCGAACCGAACCGAACCGTGACATCAGTGTATCGTATCGAACCGAACCGTGAATTTTGTGAACCGTTACACCCCTAAAATACAGATATAAATGCTTTATACCTGATTTAAAAGCATATATCTATAATGTGTTTAATAATAGTTTTTTCATACTTTATTAATGATAAATTGATCATTTCTAAATTAAGTATAGCATTTATACACCAGTTATTAAGGAGTTGTCAGTGGTTCATAAGATCACTTAGAAATTGTAAGTAAATGATTAATAAATTATTTAAATGTGCATTCATACATCTTTTTATTCAGACATATAGTAATAGTTACATATAGTGTTAATAAATGGTTTATTAACATGTATTTATACTGTAATTCAGGGTAAATTCAGTTAGTTATAAAACATATGTAGTTGTTAGTTAACTATTTTTGTGAGCTCATCTAAAGTGAGGACTATTTATGCCTTGTAAAGCTTTTACAAATGAGATTTAAAGGCTGTTAATATTTATATGTTCTGTATCACTGTGTTGTGTTTGTTTCCGTTTTTTGTTTAGAAGATAACTGAGCCTTTAAATATCCTTTATAAATGCTTTACAAGGCATAACTAGTCCTCACTTTAGATGAGCTCACATAAATAGTTAACTGACCACTACTAAATGCTTTATAACTACCTGAATTTACTACATTTCTTGTGATCTTATGAATCACTGGCAACTCCTAAATAACTGGTTTGTAAATAATGCTATACTTCACTGAGAAATTAGAAATTGATTATGAATAAAGTATGAAAATACAATTATTAAACACATTATAGATATGCTTTTAAATCAAGAATAATGCATTTATATCTGTATTTATAAACTGCTTATTACTGTCTATTAATGCTTTATAAATTATGAATTATCGGTTTACTAATGCTTAATTAATGATTAATAGTGTGCAGTTATTATAAAGAGTTACCCATTTGTCCAATCAATGACACTGACACCGCAGATATGCAAATACGTTTATAAATACCTAGGATTCCATTTACCCGGGTAAACTGTCACGTGTGAAAAGCCCCACAGTAGGTTTGGAGCAAAACCAAAGTGATCCCATAAACTATCTTACAGTTTTCACTCTAAATAGTTATCCTAAGCCTACTATTGGTGTTTGCTGACATTCTGAAAATCCACATATCATATTGTTAACCAGTCTGTTAATTACTTTTGTAGTAACATATTATTAAAGCAATTTCTTCCCTTGACGTCTTTGCCATCCACTGTTATTTAACAAGCTGAGCTTGTTAAGTGGCTTCACTTGAGTAACTGATCAGTTTGGAAGGTACAACATACAATAACAAACTGGTACACAGTGTCCCTGTGGCAGTCATGAATTATGCAGAGGTTTGTAACACACACACACATTCCTGGTCACACTCAGTAGTGCAAACATGGGCCCCAGGTAGAGCGCTCATCACTCCTGCTGTTCTTCTCCATATGGACCCAATGAACTGGGGAGAGCAGAGACCCTCCATAAGCATGTGTTCCCCTTCACAATCACACGTATCCACTAATACACATGTGGAGATAGACAGGTGCCGTTCATTTAGCAGCGGTGGCCAGATGTCTGTTAGAGACGGGTGGATGTGGTAAAGACTTGATACTTTAGCTTCAAAGGCTCTTGACTTCCTGTCATTCTTTCTCTCACATTCTAATTCATTCCTCCATACAGCCATAATGAAGTTTTATATTGCACTGATCTGTTCCATTGTGATCAGTGTGAAATGATGGTAGACTGAGGGTGGGCACTGTGGTAAATGTAGGAGCTCTCCGTGGTGCTGAAGAACCTCCCGCTGTAAATCTGAGTATGAATATGCTTGTGTGCAAATATTAGTTGTGCACTGTCCATTAGTACTGTAGTATCTAGCTGTTTGAAATTTAAGTTTAAAAATAAGAGGAATCATTCAATTGATTAACAGAAGACATTTATTATTCTTATTTTGATGCATTTCAAACTCAACTGGGTTTGACGATACAATATGTGATACAGTATTTACATTTATTATAACTGTAAAATAAAAATATAAATTACATTAAAATGCATACCAGTTTGACATAATCAAGCCAGTTAATATGTAGATTAGATAGATAGATAGATAGATAGATAGATAGATAGATAGATAGATAGATAGATAGATAGATAGATAGATAGATAGATAGATAGATAGATAGATAGATAGACTGTATTCTTGCCCCCACCTGATGGACAAAGGAAGAACTATCTATCTATCTATCTATCTATCTATCTATCTATCTATCTATCTATCTATCTATCTATCTATCTATCTATCTATCTATCTATCTATTCTTGAGGATGTATAACAATTTAACTAATTAAGATGAAGTCTTTTTTTTTTTGCTTGTTTTTGAAGGAGGAGGGAAAAAATGGTCTGGACAAATGAGTCTTGACCGGCCTTTTAGTAAAACCCCTTTTGATTCCCTCAACGTCCCCAACTACACTCAATTGAGACATCCTCCACACCTGATGTGCTGTATAATGAATGCCTAATTTATGTAATTAGTCCATTAACTGTAATCCCAGCATATGTTCGGCATGCCCTGAAGGCGTCGTTCTCCCAGGTACTTCTTTTTGATGTCACTGAGAAGCAGCTAATTAATTTTACATGCATAATAATATGGGACTCGGCTTAGCGACTAACCTTTGTATTTATCGCTGTAACCTTTACAGAAAGCGGAGGAAATCTTGCAAAGAACAACAGCAACGACGCGACATGCGTGTTTTTATGCTGAACGGAAAACCCACCAAAATCGGTATATTTTGAAATAAATGTATTGATTTCATTGTTATTACAAGTAATTAATATGTCAAACTAAAACAACAATAATGCATAATTGGAAGCATTAGCTAACATGAGCGTTAAGCATTTAAAATAAGCTATGAATCATATTTTAAGCTATGTCTAAGCCACAAACGCTGAGCTCAGTCTGTAGTAGGCTATGCGTGTAGTATAATTGCACAGTGGTTCCTTTAAGTTAAGTGATGATACAGCTAACAAACCATAAGCCCATAATTAAGACAAAGTCCATCAAGCAAATGAGGGCAGTGTGAGATAATAGCGTTTAACTGGATTGGTGCGCGAGCCCCTCCCCTTTAGTTCCGCTCGCCACTTAAGGCTTTTGAGCATCGTAATGAGAGCCCTGTGTCTGCTAATTAATTGACATTCTCTTGAATATTCATACGCCACATCACAAATACGCTCTTAATTGCGCCGTAAAGCATCTCAGGGGACGCAAAACGCCGCAGACTTCATTAAAACAATGCTGGAAAGGTAGGATGGGTCAGATGTAATAAAGGTCCGACAGGTTACCTGCGACTGTAAAAACTCCATCCGCTTGAGTCCTGAACACCTGGACTGAATATTCTCCGTCAATAATGCACGATAAGCACGCTTAAATATATTATGAATAAAACAAACTTGATTACTTCAGATCGTGTTTTTCATTAAAATCGTCTATTATTGTGAATTGTGGTGCACTGTTGTTGGCATAGTGTCTCGAAACAGGCATTTTGATGACATATTTATTCAAATGTTTGCATTAACAATGTCAATTACACCGCCAGCCGTTGCAATTTGTTTATTCATTAGTTCTTTGGTAAACCTACATTGCCTGCAGAAAGATGAAGCTAATAATGCGATGAAATACACATGGAGTTGATGGAGAGCTCAGCTGGGCTCAGCTCGACAGCAGCCTGACATGCACTATGGCAAGCAATAATAATAATAATCATCATAATAATAATGTTAAATATAATAAGCGAGTAGTATTTATTAAATATAAATATTAGATCAGACGATATTCAGTTATTAGTCTATTTGTATGTCTATTAAGGGATTCTCATGTCAAAGTGACTCGAATATACCTTGGAAAATAAATTACATTGAGATTCATTTTTAAATTCATTGGTCGTTAAGGTAAAACAAAAACAGTGGAACTGTAAACTATACGTCGTATAAAAAGATTGAACTTCTTGAGAAAGGAAATATTGACGTAAGCAGTTTGCTTTCATTTGTTATTCCTTGTAGAAAAGGCAACATAGTTTCTATTAATAATATTATTTAAAATAGTATTATTTTTTTATTATGTTTTAGAATATTATAAACCTGTCATTTTATTGCACATAGACAAATAAACTAATAAACAGCGATTCGCCTCAGACCCTTTTTAGGACGTTTTTGTCAAGGTCAGTATGATTTTGTTAGTTTGTTTTTAAAGGTCATATATTTTGTCTATTTTGTGGCAAGCAAAATCATTCATCAGATCACATGGAGTACATTTACAGAAATTAATGACCTAATAATTCACTTTTGTAAGCATATATATATATATATATATATATATATATATATATATATATATATATATATATATACACACACACACACACACACACACACACACACACACGTTCATGCACGGTTTTGCAAAAGTTTCTCCCCTGTCCCTCTTTTTTTCTTTTTTCTTTTTTTTTCTTTTTTTTTTTTTTTTTTTTTCCTGGGTGGCAGCATTCCCCAAAGTTGATTCAGTTTGACAATATTGTTTTGCTATCATTCGCTGGCTTACAATGAATGGCATCGATCCTCTTTTAACAACATTTGTTTCCTATTGTGTGGCGGAGGGCAGACGTGTGAAAGTGGCTGTTTGATTCTCTTTTTCATCCGCGTGACCTCAGCCTTTGTGTCGCATCGCCCTGGGAATGTTACGCCTCACTACTCTACTTTAAGATGCTTCAGAAAGTGCCTTTGTTTTTCTGCCTTTTTCAGACGCACACAAAATTGTTCTCGGTCCCCCCAGCTGTAAAAGATACTTAAGACTAGAGCCCCCGGTTCACAAGTGCAATGCAATTTGGCTTAGACCAACCTTTGTTCAGCTTGTACAAATGACCAAACTCACTCGCACATTATACAGTTGATCTACTGCTGCAGGGACTCGAGCCATTCAAGAACCGTGGTGGCATTTGAGCGCTGCGCTCGGGGCTGGCGGGAAGAAAAAGCAGCAAATCTTCGGTGAACAAATACACACGGTTCGTCCTCGTCACATTGGTTAACCGTTAAGTTAAGGACAAAGCTGATTTCCATGACAGCTGCCGGAAACTTTATCCCGCAAAAAAACGGAAAAAAGTGCAATGAGTTGGGTGGTCCCTCATCACAGGTTGATACTGTGCCATTGTGCGGTGATTAACTGTGAAAACATTTGCCTGCGCGTCTGTAGGATCAGCAGAGGAGCGCGCGGGCGACTGGGCTGATTTGCATAATATTGCAAATACATTTTACACGGTACACGTGCAATTAAAAGATTCATGAACGTTTTTTGCATTATAGCAGAGACAAGATGGAAGATAAAAAAAAAAAAAAAAAAAAAAGGGACTTGCATAAGAAAATGACAAGCGCACTGATTTGTTTTTAGTATTTAGGTCATAATTGTGTCCCGTTAGAATTATTTTCGATATTTTAATGTTAGTTCAATTTGATCATTTTTTTATTCAAATGTTTTAAATGATTAATGGCATTAATTGTTATTTTTGACAATTACATTGTATCACCACGAATTAAAATAAAACAATAAATGTCTACGTAGCTATATTTAACTGGTGCTGTTTTAGTGAGGGTTTAACATCAGTAGCCTATTTAAGAGTAAGTTGTAGATAGTAAATTCATACCCGACAAATTTGTGAATGCCATATCAAAGTTTGCAACATGTAGCTCTCAAAAACACAGAAATTTGTTAATGTATAGACTTTTTTTTCCCCCGCATTTGTTATTTTCGAGCGAATCCTTTCTTCCCTCGAACACTGGGAAAGCCACATAGTTGTTTTTCTATTGTTTCTTGTCTGGGTAAACATTTGGGCAGAGGAATAAATAGTTTTTATAAGCGGTAGACACGAACTCTCCCTCTCTCTCACCAACCGAAGGTGTCGGATACTTTGTGTCGCACCGTCAGACTGGCAGATTCATTGAAGAATACGTGCTTTTTCACCACCTCCCTCAGAAGAACTCTGGAAAACTTCATGTGAAAGAAGCCTGGAAAATCGGAATCCTTTTGGCCCTTTTCTGTCAATACACAAGCAGAGGAATGACAAGTTAAAAGAAGTAGCTGCATGACTCCCTAGCTTGGAAAGAAAGTGTTTCTGAGACGGTGATTGTGTGGCAACCAAGGAAACTATAACGCTTTGCTTGGTACTTTCTTCCTGTTTTGTAAATATTAGCTGCCTGGTAAAAGTCTCTTTTTTCTCTCTCTCCACTCTCTTCCCGAGGTTTAGAAACAGACCTTTTCCCTCCTGCGTGCATCTTCCAAACAGGCATCAAAATAAACAATGCGTATTGCTTCTAATCACTTGTATGGTTGATTCTCTTCGCGATCCGTCATAGCAGTCAGGGGTCTCATTGGTGGATTTATGGTGGAAAATTTGCATAAATTATGAGCAAATCCGCGAGCTCGTGTGTGGTCCATTGCATTGCAAACTCGCCAAGCGGAAAGGTGGCCCTTGGTGAGCCCTGAAAAAAAGCTTGAATGGCCATTGCTCAAAATAGGCTTCCATTTGGTTTTCACATTCATATAATTGACTTATGGATATTTTATACAGTTTTCACAACGCCACTCTGAAGGCTTTATTTGCATATGTGAAGTACTTTTCAGTTTGCTTTACAAGAGCACAAAAGCCTGCCTGGCATCATGAAGTTTCATTTCAAGAAAGTTTTTTTCGTTTGTTTGTTTGTTTTGTTTAAATGTTTGCACATTTTCTAATGCACACTCCAGGTCTCCTTACTTGTATGGCTTTTATGGAAAAATATCTCACGCTTTTGTTTTAAAGAAAAATCATTTTGTATCGCATCGACTGTCATTGTGAATTATTCTATTTTGGAAGCTTTAATGTGTACAAAGGTCTGGTCTTTTTATGTTTATTCTGTCCTCGGCTTTGTGAAGAGGTTTCTCAAGTATTGCTGTTAATATTGTAGGATGTGCCCGCGCATTTAAACGCGCAATAATGAGATCTGGCCACATCTTTAAAATTAAGCGAATATTAATCATTAAAAAAAAAACGCTTTGATGATATTTTCACACTTTACAGTGTTAATGTGTATTTGCATAATTAAGCACCATGTAATACCCACTAATGAACTATGTGTAATTATTAAGTAGCTACATTGTCATTGTTATTAATTGCACAGTAAATATGTTTGTATAATTATGCCGTAACATTTTTGTTTCCATGCATTACACTTGTCAAAATAATTAATTTGTATTTCTACAATTTTTTTCAAATAGGTATAGGCTAATAAGGTAGAAAGCGTGCAATAAAATAATAAGTGTTACTTGAAAATAAAAATAAAAATAATACTAATCAAGGCAGCGACTGAATTTAGGCTACGTTTCCAATTTAGTATTTTTACAGTATTGTTATAGTGGGATAGGTGCACATTCACCTTAAACTGTTGTTGTGATTTAATAAAATATGCATCGCCTGACTGTATCGAAAGACCATCCGTGAAACATAAGCTCATTTTGTAGTTGCTAATAAACATATGCTTATGGGCTAAATGACATATGTATGACTCCCTAGGCTCATTATAATAACGAGGCGCTCAGGTTAGTCATGTGGAAATACATGGAAAAAAAATCTGTCGCTACACGGTTTAATTTGCCCTCCTCGTGTTTACGATGGGACGCAATTGACATTTTCGCTCTAAGGAGGCATAACAAAGCCGGCAAAAGTCATACGAACTGTGTCATGACAGCAAGACAAGCGAAAAGTAACTGTGACGATACAATGCAAGCTGCATGCAAGTTCCAGCCAATTTCCATGTCAAACATCCCATTGCTCAGTAGCTCCATTTGTACGTGTGAATTGTAGACCAAGCACCCTACGAAGCGCACAGAAAGGTTCACACACATACCTTCACACACTGTTACCGGGGTGCCATCGCAGTTCAATTCCGGTTGCCGAGCCTTTTCACCCCTTTGCTCTGTCTTCAAATGGAAATGATTTCTATTGGCCCAAGGTGTCCATGTAAATAGGTGTAAATGAAACCAGATTATGCCTTTCTCCCAGCCCCCCTCCTCCCAAGGCGATTGTCATGTGATAGCAAAGAAGTGGCACATTAATGAAGCGCCTCTACAGGGGTCTTTTCTGCCCATGTCGCCACATAAAACTATCAGATGGTTAGAGGAAGGACATGGAGGCAGCCACTTAGCTCTTAGTCTTATCAAGACAGACGGAGAGAGAGAGAGAGAGAGGATCTGGTCTATTCAAGCTGGCCTGGGAAGAAAGAAACCATACTGCTTCTTCTTTCTTGAGTTCACAGCACCAGAGAAGTGAACTTGCAGGAAGACTCTCAACGCTCCTCAGAGAAAAAATACATAAAAAAACTAAACTACTCGAAGACACAAAGACAGACTTCCAGCTGAATTCCAACGGCAGAATTTGAACAGGATGCCTAGACCCGGGAGAAACACATACAGCGATCAGAAACCACCGTACTCCTACATTTCCCTCACCGCTATGGCCATCCAGAGCTGCCCGGAGAAGATGCTTCCGCTTAGCGAGATCTACAAGTTTATCATGGACCGCTTTCCGTACTATCGGGAAAACACCCAGCGCTGGCAGAACTCCCTTCGCCACAACCTGTCGTTCAACGACTGCTTCATCAAGATCCCCCGGCGCCCGGATCAGCCCGGAAAGGGCAGCTTCTGGGCTCTCCATCCCAGCTGTGGGGACATGTTCGAGAACGGAAGTTTCCTGCGACGCCGCAAACGCTTCAAGGTGATGACATCAGAGCACCTGGCGCCCAGCAAGCCCTCGGACGCTGCCCACTACCTTCAGCAGCAAGCCAAGCTCCGGCTCAGCGCCCTGGGCACCCACCTCCCCCAGATGTCCAGCTACAACTTGGGAGTGTCCCAGCCGTCCACGTTCAAACACCCGTTCGCCATCGAGAACATCATCGCCCGAGAGTATAAAGTGCCGGGAGGGCTGGCGTTCTCCGCTGGGTATCCCCTCCACAACCAGCTGACCACAGCCTGGCCCCATATGTACAGCACTAGCGTGATGGACAGCGTGGCGCCCATCTCCATGACAAGCAGCGATTACAGTGCTTACGGTGTGCCCATCAAGTCGCTTTGCCACGGCGGACAGACCTTACCGGCGATCCCCGTCCCGATCAAGCCCACTCCGGCGGCGTTGCCTCACCACATCCACGCTTTCCTCTCGAACTCTCCCCAGTCGCTGAGCCCGACCTCCCCGCAGACAGCGACCAGCCAAAGCAGCCCCGCCACCCCGAGCGAGACCCTGACGGGCCCGGCGTCGCTGCAGTCGGTCGCGGTGCACTGACACCTGCGGACTGGGCCTCCCGGTGGACACCTGTACTCCAAAGTTGAATTTTAACTATAGACCTTGAAAAAAAAAAAACACTGGCTATACAATCAAGGCAAGAGCTATCTATGTTGCAGTGATGTTAATTTATGTGTATGTTGTTCAGATTTTAAGTGTTGCTTTCGATGAGTCCAATCACACGGATCGACACGGATACCACATTGTAAAATGAAGAGTTTTTACATTTTAAATATCCAGAATTTATGTGTTCGTGCGAGTGGGTAGACTGCCGACAAATTCCAAGCACTGCGATCTGCTTCGTGTTTCAATCGCACACGGCAAGTGCTCGTCGTTTTACAGGATATCGCCTTTCATAACAATTGTTAGATAATTTGATCGTGCTGAAATAGGCTGCTTAAGTTTGGAATGCTCACTATTTTTTATGTAGTTAGTAGTCATGCTACTAACGTCCTATAGACGACTAAACTTGTATCAGTCTGCAAACCAAATACTATACTTGATCTAAAACACACACACACAAGTACAGTATGCTACAATGGCAAACTTGAAAAAAAAGTTAAAATAGTTTTAAAAGATAGGGTCTTCAAGTAAATATGTGAATAATTGCAAATAAGTGATATTGAATTGTGTCCAATGCACTTTTGAGTTAGATGTTTTACATTATATTTTGCAGGAAATGTTTTGTGAGCGTTTATTTAAAGCCGTGGTGACCATGTGTATTAAATGCCGTACATTTGTACTTTTCGTTCAGATATAAAGCATGCCTTTTCCAGACTTTGTGTTGTTTTGCTGCAAGCATGCGTGCTTTTAAAAGATTTGCAAAACGTCTGCATTCAATTATAAACTTGGTCATCAGAATATTTTTCCATTAAAATTGTGTAAACGTATACATTTCCTCTTGTATTCGTTTGTGAATTTAGCTAGTGGTTTTCTCTTTCTTTACACAGACGGTCAAATTCTCATGTACAATCAAAATGTAAAAAATAATGACATTACAATATTATTATTATTAAAATGAATAAATGCAAACAGTAATTAGCCTAATTCACTTTTTGCTCTTTACAAACTTTTGCTTAAGTAAATCTATCTTCATTTTTCCTTATTTAATATTAATAAAAATATGAATGCTATATTTTCTAATTTAAGAATAAATACCTGTTCATATTTTCTGAACATCTTAAAAGATATAAAATCGCTCATTGGATCAGGCAGGTGAGCACTTTCCTTCGAGGAAAAGCACAACGACGGACCGGAATAAATGAATGAAGCTCTTGATTAGGATGCATGAAGTTACTGTGCCGCAGTCACAGCGCGCACAAGCAGACTCATTCATCAGCTCAGCCTCTCACTTCAGCTACAAAACACTCCACGTCCAGTCTTAATCTATTTATTTCGAGGAGAGAGAAAATAATAATAATACGTTATGCATTGTTTATTTCTAGTCTTTAATAGTTCATATTTCCAAAACTGCTTATTTTAAATAGTCCCGATATTCCAAATTTCAAAGTTTTTGTTTTTAATAGGGTGGAATTAAATTCTTAACTAACACCAATCCCCAAAATTAGATTCAGTTTAAATATAATTTAATTTTACCTTAAAATTACTCTTTATATTTAATTATTATTATTAGGCTATATGTATAATATTATGTTGGCCGATATTTTTACACTATGATTTCGCGCTTTTCAGCATTTTACCCCCTTTTTTACTCTCAGATTTAATGGGGGTCCATTGATAAAGGATATGTCGCGGTCAGAATGCGAGAAACAGGTGCATTGTCTGCGTCCCTGCATAGGGAGCAACAGCCTTCTCCGGGATATTAAGCAAATACATTAGAATTCCGTCACTTTATGCAATTGAGCTGATCAAATAAAGGGTCCCTGGCCACTTCATTCACCCTCATTCACTTGAATAGAAAGTGCAAAGAATTGCAAACTTAGACTGGGCCACCGATGTAGATTTAGTCTTTTTTCAGAAAGACAAAAAGGCCGATTTCTCACAAACACATAGCTGACTGGGGGACTAGGAAACGAGTTCTGAGACCCCTTTGGAATTTAAATCCAACCCCTCCCCCTGAGAGACTGTTTGCACAACACTGCAAGTTTCTTTTTTTCCACTCTTCCCCTTTTGCTTTTCTTTTCTTTTTACTTTCTTTTTTGGGGGTTGACATTGTGTTGCATTGATGTTTACTCTAGGTTATCATACTGATTATACAGAAGTGTATGTTTAGTTTTTAAGCATTTGCTTCAACAAGGAATAGGATAGGCTATACAAAATATAAATATAAAACGAGCTTCACATCGGTATAATAAATGTAGTGTCCAAACAAATGTTTTATTTATTCATTTTATTTAAAGAGAAAGGTCATGGTTTGCATATAATTTTTTTTTTACAGATTTCCTTCACAGATTTTAACAAAAATATTTAGTTTTTTTAATGAAACTTAAAAATAGAAAATGTATAAAAAATAACTGACCCGTTTTACAGAAGCAAAATAAAAAAGTTTTTTCTTAATTTTATTTGAAGAATTTGAAAAGTATAAATCAACAGGCATGTTTTACATAAATTAATTTGATAAATTGTATCTTTACAACGATACATGATAGCTTTATTGAGGAATATTAATTTTTTCTTCTTATATATTAATTTGCAGTTGATTAGTTATTGTATTAATTGTATTAAAGATATAACATATAACTATCTCAGTACTGCTAAACCAGCTTGGGTTACTGCCTAGTGTCAAACAAATATAATTCCTGTATTCATTAAATTATTATCTGTCATATGGCCAATATTTTATAGGCTATATGATAATATATGATATTTTATGAGATAATATTTTCTTAAATTGATACAGTCAGATAACTAAAACGAATACAGCATAGCACATGAAAATGTAGACACTCTTTCTCAATAAAATGAATCAAACAAGTTTTAACATTATATGTCCACGCATTTGCATAGCACACAGAACTCGTGTCTAACCTCTTCAAATCAACATTCAGGTAAGTCGTCCCATTATGCTGGAGAGCAGCAGCTTGTTGTGATTTCAGGGCTCGTAATAACGAAGGCCTGGTTGTCTTTGAGTGGGCTTTTTCTCTGCTCATTAACACCGACGTGAACTTGTAAGCAAAGAGAAAACGATGCCCAACCATCCACTACATACAAGAAGAAGGTCATCCTAGACAGGGGGGATAAAATATAGAGCGTGCCACGCAAAACCACAACGTGGTAGTTTAATTAAAAGAATTCATTACAGTGGGAGCCCAAGGTAATTAGCATGCATAATTTATGATTTGCTTAATGCAGGCCGACTGAGACGTCGGTAATAAACTCGACTTAACCTCCAGCGCAGAGAGATGAAATGGACAGTGGACGGCTGTTTATTGTCGAGCAATAAGTCAAATCCGTTTGACAGAACTTTGGTTGATTCTTGGCTTTTGCTGAACTCGAATGACTTCATTTGTTTTGCACGATGAGACTCAGTCAGTAAAGGTAACGTAAACACGGAGGTGTTGTGACAGATATCGACGGTTTGAAGGCAAATACCGTCAAACAGTTCGCTAAACCAATCTTTTTTTTAATCCCAAAGGGTTAAATGACAGGATGTAAATCAAAACAGGTTTGGTTGTAACTTTTTCATCAACAAACACGTTGTTGTTGTTGTTGTGCAATAATATTCTGAGGGCAAACAGCGCCAAACAGTTCGCTAAACCAACATATGCCAAAGGGTTAAATTTAAGAAAACTGACAGGATGTAAATCAAAATCAGTCTGACTGTTACTTAGGCCTATTCACCAACAAAGGTAACTCGTAAACGTGTTGTTGTGTCAGATATCATGGATGGTTTGAGGGTAAACAGCGCCAAACAATTCGCTAAAATGACACCCCAAAGGGTTAAATCTGTGAAAACTGACAGTATTTCAATCAAAAGTCCGGTTCTAACTTCTTCAACAAAGGTAACAAATTGTTTGTGTGTATAGTTTGAAGGCAAATAGCGCGAAACACTTGGTTAAAACACTAATTTTATATCGCAAATAGTTAAATTTGAAAAAAATAAAAAATAATAATAATAATAATACCTGACAAGATGTGGCCTAAATCAAATCACATTTGGTTGTAACTTCTTAATTAAAACTGTAAGTCTTAGCCTATCTGCAATAGCTTATATACCTAGAGTCCTCCGAAGGTCTGCACTGACAGAATGAGGCCAGATTTTGGTTCAGCTGCGCACTCCTCATGTTTCCACTCATATTATGGGCTGTCAAAATACTGTTTGTAAAAGCGTAAAAATTAATCGACGCTAAGCAAAAGTTGCATTCGGTTTACTCTGCAAATGTGACACGCAGCACTGCTGAAGGAGGAACGGATGTGTGTTTATGCTTTGCTGATGGCTATTTTTCTTTCTACTTTGTAGCCACACGTGGATTTTTACCAAAAACAACCGCTATAAACAAATATATGTATACAGTCCGTGCATGCTTAGCAAAAAAAGTCTGCTTTAAATCAGGTATAGGCCTGACCCATTGTTAGCCTATACAAGCTAGTCATAGTCTTCTAGGAGACATAGTGAAATGATTTACAAACGAATAAGCAAATAATAAAAAAATGAGTAAATCAAATAGTATAAGTAGAAAACAGAACAAATAAATGAATAAAAATGCACAATAAATAAATAAACAAACACATTTTGGTCAGTTACAAATCTGCCATGCTTAACACACTCAGAATTGGTAACAGGTGCTTCTGATGTCACTGCCATATATCTTCATGTTTGGGTTCATATAAATGATCTCATTATAGCACAGGCTTCAGAGAGTCAGTGGACCCCTCCGGTGGGGGTCAGGCTGGTCTCAGACGCTTGTTTCCAGGTACGATGGACACCAGGGACAGTGGGGTTGGGGTTGAACACCCGTGTGTGCATGAAATTAGAATGTCAACATCTGATTCATGCTGGTGGGCAGTAACTGTGAAACAAATTATGTCAGTGGGAGGCGTCTCACATTTTCTACACTGCTGCAGCAGCTAAGAGCTGAATGTGGGACAGGACGGGATTCCTATAGAATTAGAATGAAAAGTAAATATTTAGAATGCAGCTGAAGAAAATATGATATAGGCCTAATATAAATTGTAAACAGATTTTCAGATTTAAAATAGGTTGCTGAGGAATCAATATAACCACTTAATATGTACACTATAAAAAATGAATAAAAAAACAATTTTTACCTAATATTATTTATAATTACCTATTGTAATATAATTGTAATATCTGTGTGTCTATAGGTTATGTAGAATATAATATTGTCACTTAATGATACTGTATACAATTAAAAAAAAAAGTTTTACTTTTTAATTGATTTTTTTACGATTATGAATAAATGTATTATTTTATATTATATTATAGTACCATTCAGTGTCCATGTATTTATTTTTTTAATGGTGATAAATTAAATTGATTAACTATATAGTACATGTTTTTAATTTATTATGAATGTATAAAATTAATAAAATTAATAAATGTGAATAAATAAAAGCTGACTATAATTATGTTATATTATATACATTTTAATAAATGTATGCATGTATTATATTATATTATATTATATTATATTATATTATATTATATTATGTTTCTGACTTGTCAGCGGCTGCATTCAGTGGTCAGATATGTTTGTTTCATGCTGATTCATTAAATATTTGTTTCTATCCCCCCTCATGATTTAGGATTACAATAGATATTATTTTGAGTTCCCTCCATTCGGTTGCACCTGGTCTCTTAAGTTATTAAGATGTTAAACGCATTTCCTCCCCGTTAGTGTAAATGGGGCTAACTTCGCATAGCAGTGGCAGTAAAAGAGTTCCTAATTGTTATTCAAGATAAGGATGTGTATTGTCTCAGGAAGGTGATAACAGGAACCATTAGCCGGGATCTTAGATTTTAAAGGTCTCTACTTTCACCTGAGCGGAGGCTGTCCTGTCTCACCAGTTCACGAGGTCAACTGAGCAGCAGTCTCAAAGCACATTTGTTTGAATTCACCGCTTTGCACCTAATTTATCACAGTGTGTCACCTCGCCCTGATATTAATTATAACCTCTGTGAAATGTTGCAATATTAGCTGTAGGAAGAGTTTGCTGCAGGACTGTATTTTGAATCCTCAGTTGTTGTTTCCATGTTCAATAAGAGAACCCATAAATTAACATATGTTCTGACACTTCGAACATCTTACAAAAAGCCAAGCCGAAGCCTCCAGACTCTGCAGGGCTGTGCAGGTTCAGACAGAGCCCAGCGTGAGTTTTTCCTCCTCCTATTCATCACGCTTCAGGCTTCGGCTCTGTCAGTCTGGGCCTCAGCATTCCACACCACCAATCAGAAGCCCTAGTGTTTTTCCCCATGCATTCTCCAAATATTATTCCATCTCGGCTGATTCTGGCCACCAGCCCATGATATTCAACTCTCCATTTTGACGCAAATTGGAGAGTTTACATGCGGGGGGCTCGGCTGTGGTGTTTAGTGTTATTCAGAGCTGTTTGTTTTGGAGGACAATAGCCGTTTGGCAAGACTCCAGGTTATTGCAGTTATGAAAGCCAGCATGTCTGTGCAGTAAGCTTGCTTCAGTGTTAGAAGTTAAGTGTAGATGGATTATAATTGGACATAAAACCTCATTTGACATAGCTGTCTTGACTTTGTCATTTTGTAGAACACTGTCTTTTATATTATATCCTCAAAACCCCAAATCTCAGTATCATAATATTTTTAATAGTTGTGTGGTAAAGAAGCAACACCTAAAATCCACACCTAGATACATTAGAACAATTTTGGTTAATATATAATTAAAGATTAATGATTTTAACCAAAACTCTGTTCTCAAGAAAAATACATCTTAATGTCAAATTATCACATAATATCAAGTTTAATTTTCTTTTTTTCTTTCTTTCTTTGCAACAGTATACTTTAAATATAAAA
The DNA here is from genome assembly GCF_003368295.1 of Carassius auratus. Lineage (NCBI taxonomy): Eukaryota > Metazoa > Chordata > Actinopteri > Cypriniformes > Cyprinidae > Carassius > Carassius auratus. The sequence goes on from NW_020528492.1 coordinate 63,546, forward strand.
CAGAGATTTAAAAGTATGGCCCTTTTTTGGTGGTATGTCTGTAATATTTATGCTAATTAATTATGCATTATATGGTAGCAGTTCATATAAAATATAATACAATTTTAAATAATTTAAAATACTGACCATGTAACATTTGGAAAAGTTTATTTTTTTGTATTAATTTTAAAATGTCGAAATTACTGGTAAATCTAGACAGTCCTCCTAGATTTGTTACTGATCTAAACCACTTAACCAGATTAATTATGGGCATATTTCAATAAAATTGGTAACTGGATATTCTATAAACCATATATGTATAGATATTATTCAATATCTAAAGATATGTAAATATTTTATAAAAACTTTATGCACTTTTATTTTTAATTTATGAATTAACATATTACTATATTATGATGTATTATTATATAATATGTAAATCTATATAAATATATTTTTTTATAAAGAAATGTGTTTATTTAAATGATATTATGAAACAAAATAAAAAAGGATACTAAATTATAAAATAAAATATAATGCAAAATAATATTATTTAGGGAGAGAAAACATATCTGCTATAGCTTAACCTTTTGCTCTCTTCTTTTCTCTCGCTCTCTGTCAAAGCTAATTTAACCACAAACATAAGCATCTCCTTTTAATGATGGGAGCTAGCAGATTTGGCACTTGGGTGTTTGGGTCCTAAAGAGTCTTTGCTGCAAGGCGTTAAATATGTTAGGACAGTAACTGCCTCTGTGGATTTTTTTGTATCCTTGCTATTTCCCCTGCTGCGACAAGCTAATCTATCACCATAGATCTTATCTGTGATTGTGCTGTGGTAACTCACACCCTGAGCCGCCACTTCAAAGCCGGCAGGGCAGCATAGGTGTGAGAGGGAGGGTGAGAGAGCTGAGGGCTACATCCAGGGGCGAGAAGGGATGATGTTGATTAGTCATGTTAGGGGGGCCCACTATGGGGGGTGGGGGGGTGGGGGGGGTTGCTGTATGTGGGGGTTAAGGGAGTACTGTGACTGGAAAGTCTCTGTATACTTTTTTTCTCTTGGTAGTTCTCTTCTTTTTTTTTCTTTTCTTTTTTTTTTACAGGGTCACGGCACCATCCCCAGTGATTGATTACACACATAGGAAGTCACTGGAAATTGCTGGATGGAATAGGTTGTTGGATTATACAGTTAGAGATTATCTTTATCCTAAACTAATTTAATTTAGGAATACTTAATGCATTGTGTTGCCTTCTTGGGCATCAGTTAATGTTTTCACCTTATATAATGGTTATGAGATCCCCATTTGTCCTCCATGTGAAAAGATGGATCTCAAAATAGCTTCAAATATGCAGAAAATGTTGGAAAACAAAAAGAATGTGCAGGAGCTGGAGGACAAGGGACTTATGAACACCTATCACAAAACAGAATGACTGTAATGGATCATCCAGGAAACGACACACAATATTAAGATTCAAGGGTATGCAAACTTTTGAACAGGACCATTTCATAAATTCTCCTTATTTTGTCTTGTGGAGAATATATAAATATCTGCTAAGTGAATTAGCTTATTCAGGACATTATTAAATAAAAATAACATGCAATTTTCATGATCCCTCTTATTTTGTTAAAATTATTAACATTTTGCTCATTCAGCCAGGGGCATGCAAATTTATAAGCACAACGGTGTGTGTGTATATATATATATATATATATATATATATATATATATATATATACTGCACATCTAGATTTTTGCACATTATCCTGATTTTGTGCAAAATATTTTGTGCACAATATCCTGATTTTGTGCTTTCACTTCACTTTTCACTTTTTATTTTGTTCTTCGTGTGAATTACTTTTTCTACTGCTTTTTTTGTCCGTTTTTTTTTTTCAGACATCAAAACCAAAGGAAAAGCTGATCATTTCAGTCTCAACATGTAAAATAAGTATGATTTTTGTCCAAACATTTTTGTTAAACACATCATCATTCGCCCTCATGTTGTTATAAATCTGTATGACTTTCTTTCTTTTTTTTCTTTGTAAAACAGAAAAAAAAAGATATTTTGAAGAATGTTTAAGCTGTTTTTGTCCATATAATGAAATGTTGTATTGGACCACATTGAGTTTAATTGTATGGTCAAAAACAGATTTTTTTTAAATCAAGCCATTTTTAAAATGGTTAATTTTTCTATGTAGCTAGCAGTTTGTGATAATATTTATACATTTTTGTTACATATGTACAATAAACTGTCATCACTTGATCTGGGCCCTGAAGCCGAACCAGTTGAAACCACTGTGGACGCATACAATATGTGATCCATCAACTGCTAAGAAACATCCATCAGCCCCTGGGCTTCATCGTTGTACATTAGAAATCTACCACACTATATTCAGCAGCAGAGGAAGCTGATAGTTGACTAAAACGGGCCCCTGTGACATGCAGATGGATGCCTCTTGTTGTCGAATAACAAGGCCCCATTGTCCCGCTAATGTAACTCCATCACTCTTTGATCCAATCCCATGTTGTGACGATCAGTGTGAAAATTCCCCGTCAAGAGCACGATCTACTACTTTGTCTTTTGTTATCGTGATAATCTGCCGCATTCAAATTCGACTTTGTTCTTTTGTCTCTTTGTCGGCCGAGCACAATGCAGGGTTAATTAGCAGCCGCCGCAGCTCTCCGCGTTCCTCCACTGTTAATCACACTTGAAGTGTCCTCTTCAGAGTCAGCGACTCTCATCAGTGTCCCACTGCAAACACGGCCAAGGTCCAGCTATTAACAAACAAACAAACAGAGCGTCGTTAATCCTGTCTTTAGGTGACAGAAGAATCACATCTGTTCACGGTCAGCATGGAAATATTGTACAGTGGGACCAGGTGTGGATGAACTACTCGAAGGAAATAATTTTAACGTCATTTTGAAATGTTTCGAATCAGTATGTGCATTACCTGGGAATTGAACCTGTGACCTTGGTATTGCTAGAGCGTCACTCTTCCAGTTGAGCTACTTGAACAATTTTTTTTTTAATTTCATTTAGGAATATCTAAATAAATTTAAATATAACTTAAATTTACCAAATCAAGCTGGTTTCATGAGGTTACACTAAACAAAAGTATTTTTAGGGGTCATATATATATATATATATATAGAGAGAGAGAGAGAGAGAGAGAGAGAGATTTAAGACAAAACAAAATATACAAAAAAACACAACAAAATTCCTTAAAATTTAACAAACAAAAAAAAAACATTCAAAATATTAATATTAATTAAATTATTTTTTTTTAAAAAAAAAACTGTATATATATATATATATATATCGAAGCATGTGACCAGCAATTGTTTGTTCGATAAAAAAAATAAAAAAATAAATTCCAAATATAAATAAAAAATATAATAGTATCTCACTGATACTAAAATAACACTGTGTTTAAAGTTACTCCATTATTAAAACAGATATTGTTATAAATATCAGGGTAAGCATGTGTATTTCATGTTTGATTTGATATGATTTTGTCTTTGTACTTTATCTGGGGTCCAGAGATTGGGCTGCATTTGGGTCATTTGATTAATTTATTCAAAAATACTTACAAAATAAATACAGTAACAATGACCTTATTATGACAGGGAAAGGCCGTAAAATTTAACGTGGTCCGATTCTCCAAAAAACCTACTCGTATTAATGACATTTTTTGTTATTTAAAAATAAAAATAAAAAACTTGAAAATTTATTTTAAAAACTTTTCTTTTTTAATGAATAAGATACATGTATTCAAAATGTTAGGAAAACATACTTTTTTACAGTGATTACAACTCTTGATGGTACAAATATTTCAAAACAATACAAAACCAACATGAATACAGTTTTTAAAAGATTTATTTGTCATTGACCACTTTGCATTTTTTCCCTTGTCAGACACCTTTATTCTCAGGGATCGAACCCATGACCTTCCTTATAACATCCTGTCCAAATAGACCGGATCCGAAAGCTTTCTGAGTGTTGTTTTCTCTCTCAATATTACCCTTCTTCAGAGCAAGATCTCTACATTCCCTGGTGGTCTAATTTATGTTAAGTCACCAACCTCCCCCTCGGCTGTTTTGAAACGTCTGCGAATGGAGACTGCATTGGTGCGGCCCAGTGCTGCGCCACAGTCCCCGGTGAGATTACTCTCCACGGGAAAGAGCCACTCACCGAAACCATCTGCAAGTCCATGGGGCAGTTTGGGAAGAAAGACCAGACTTCTAAAGATCTCAACCTGCTTCCCATGCGAAGCGAATAATTAATTCAGATTCTGAGGAAGTCAGCGGCTGGCCTTGGATCAGCGGCATGTGTAATACACAGAAACCAGTTCCTCTGGGAAAACTGATAGTCTTGGAATGGACAACTGAGCTCTGGAATGTTTTGAAGCTAAAGGAATAGTTAAACTCATTCGGCAAAATTTGTGATTTCCAGTCCAATTTATTTCCTTAAAAAAAAGCAGTAATCTGAGTTAAAGTAATGCACTTACAAAGGAGGCCAATGCATTGTAATACATGAAACACACTCTAAAACATTTCTTTGCAATTGTCGGTTAAAATTTACTAGCAAATTTCTGAATGAAAATTAGTTTCTACCCCAATAAACATCAAAATACTCATTGATTTAAAAGCACATCCTAATAGTGTCTAATAAGATACGAAGAATATGCATGTTAACATGATAGTATTGCGGGAGCTTTTATATGGGTCCCATTCACTTCCATTGCACTGTAACCTCCAATTTAGCTTTTCTCAAGGAACGAGTCTAAATGACTTTATGTTGTTAGCAACTAATATATTTGAACCTTTTAGAATTTGGGTCAACTCAACATGCATTGACTGTTGTATTGGAATCCTCCCTTTTAAGTGAAGTCAAGAGAACGGTAGTTTGGTTGAAGCTATTTTTAAGATTACATCTAAAGTTCGAGTGCATATTAAAGTCATTGCGACCTTTTGAGTTATTCTAAGAACAACTGGTAAAAATAGCACTGAAAATAACAGATCCATGCACACACATAAAACACATTTTGCATTCTTGAATTTTTTATTTTCTCCACATGACCATGAGCCTCCAGGTAATGTGGGTTAGTTACAGTATCTGTTTACACATGTAGATGCTAATGAAGCTTTAATAAACAAGAAATGGCACATTCCCGAAGTCAACGGCGATGATCCGCTGCCAACGCAATCCTAAAGTCACTAAGTTCTCCAAGGAGCGTTTTCTTTGCCCAATCGTAAGAAGAATGTAGGTCGTTTTAATTAATTTGCAAATGCGTCGAATGATGAAATGTGATGAAATTAAGAAAAGGCGTATCTTTTTTAATAAACCATTAAAAGGAGATATGCATTTCCGGGAGCAATTAACTTTGTGCGGACCTCATCCGTATTAATGCATGAATAACTCACCCGGAGTTGGTGGATTCTCATTTTGGCTTCCTTTTCACCCTGTTTCCCAACTTGTGATAGTGATAGTAATCAGATCTTTAAAAGTCAAAGGGGCCACACTTCCCACCCTTCTTCATGTCATTTACATAAATACAAGTTTCTGCACATTCAGTTCAGAGCATCACCTCAGGGTGAAGCACAACTCACAGCGCTGGTTTAGAATTGGATCGACTGGATGACTGGTCGGTCACAGTGTTCTTCAAAGACAACTCATTTTCATATAAAGTATGTTGGTTGCTTGGGTTGTGGTTGAAACTGACCATTAATGCTGATCTAGAATCTGACAGCTGTAATGTAACAAGGTTGAAGGTTGCTGAGGCTACAGTATCAAATATTAACTTTTGTATATACCGTTTCTAATGTGCTGAGTATTTTGCATTGCCCACCTTTTGGAAATTTACCATGGTTTTACTGTAGTGTAGTAACTATGGTAAAATATCAGACTTTTTTTATATAGATTTAGACTTTATTCAACAAATTCAAGCATTAAGTCATAGCAAATTAAATACGTAAATATTAACAAATGCATTTAAAAACAAAATAATAATTTAGAAATATTTCCATATTTTATGACACTGATATAGCAGCTATATTCCTGTATTATCTTTATTTTATACCCCATACCATAATAATATATGTATTCATTTGTTTGTTAATGTTGATTTGCTGGTTTGTTAAACTATACAACAAAAATAATACAAAACAATGCACTCAAAATATTTAAAGTACTATGTTAAATCAAGAGATGTGACCAGCCGTTGTTTTTATTATTTTTATTATTATTATTATTATTTAAATACAAATATTTATTACAGAGCTGTACGGATATATTGAGGCATGGGACCAGCCTTTCTTTGCTTTTTAAGATTTATTTATTGATTGATTGATTCTTATTATTATTCTTATTATTATTTTATTATTAATCTAAATGTTTATCACAGAACTATACATATATATTAAGGGATGGTTGTTTGAGTAATATATATATATATATATATATATATATATATATATATATATATATATATATATATATATATATATATATATATATTAACAAACCTATTAAATTATTAAATAATAATAAATCATTTTACATTATCAAGAATTTATATTAATTTACTAATCTAAATATATATTCAAACAAAAATAAATAAATAAAAATATATTTATACAACCCCACACACACACACACACAGAAACATCCAATATTTATATATGAATACTGTATAAACTGAAAATAATAAAAAGCTAATATTGTTATTACTATGACTAACTTTTCTAACGAATCCCATTATCTGCTATACTGAAGCCATCATCATATCCATTGTTTACATTTGTTTAGTCTGGTCTTACTACAAATTCTGCCATGGTTCTAAACTATGTAACTATTCTAAACTATGGTTACTATGCAAGAACTATTAAAGATTTTCATAAAGTGCCTACAGTGCGGGCTAAAACTTTCCAGTTGTCACACTGCCAAGTAAGTATGGTGCTGCTCTGCCTCCTGCCCCCTATGCAGCTAGCTCTGTGTCTGCCCAGTGTAAATAACCATCTCAATAACAAACAGAGGAATGCAGGAGCCAGTACTGGTAAGCCTGTACCGGGCCCCTTTAATGACGCCGTCAATGGGGCCAGTGCAACATTCTGCTAATTTCTTTTCTTTAGCTTCATTAAGTGGCACTGCAGATGACAAATAAATCACTGGAGCAAAGTGGGAGAGAAAAAGAGAGAGAGGGCTCTGTTGTTTTGTCGCCCGGGTCACCAAAGTCAAACAAAGTCACCTCTCTTGGCCCCGCCGATGACTTCCGCAAACAAACCCAGTGGTTGCATCACGGGGCAAGTGCATGTCTAGAAATGGGAAGAAAGTGGCAAGCAAACCTGAACGTTCACCCTGGGAAGTTTCACTCTATTCTTTGCCCCATTACAACTAATCACAACCAGGATGGCGACCGACCGAAGAAGGGCTCTCGAGCAACACCGTGTCCCAGTGAGGGGGGCCGCTCACTCTTTTGAGCTCTTCTCTGGCGGGGCTGTAAAGCGCTGGCCTCTCAGGCCACAAATCAGCTCCTGAAAGCAGGCATGCATCTTCAAAGGGTGGGCTGCCCCTCTGTGATATACGGCCCCCGCCGAGAACAAGTTAGCCACGGCCAGTGTCTTTGCACCTGGGCCATTATCAGGCGACCGGGATCATCTCCTCTCACCACACATTCAAATGTACAAGTAGCAGATTAGGCTGACTCAATCTTCTCTCCCTCTGAAGGATAGGGCGAGGGAAAAGAGAGGGAAAGCCGAAAGAAAGGAACCTCCTCGGACTTCAAAAAGAGCTCTCCGCTTCTGTCCTTCTTAGAGAGTGAAAGGCCCGGGAGATGAGAACGGAGGGGGGCTTGTGTATTCAGAGAACTAATTCAGAACTGATTCCTCTAATACACTCCTGAAACACTTTTAATTGTGTTAGTTTGCATTCAAAAGGCGCGTTTGCAGCTTTTAATTGGCGAGCGCTTTGAAATAATTGAAATGTGTGACTTTGTGGGGGACAACTTAAACAGTTCTAATGTGCTTTGCTGGTAGGTGCTGGACGCCCATTATTCCTTCATTCTAACACTGTGGCGATTTGAAGGGGTCTTGAGCTGTTCTCTAAATAAAACAGCTATCGAGGTTTGGCACACCAGTCGCTACATTGTACCTGCAGTTAGCAATTAGGTTAAATCTAAGCTCCCATTGTGGCAAAGTGTTAATGACATTTGACCAAAACTTTAACTGTAAATTAAACTATGTTGACGTTTTTTCTTAAAGGGGAAGTGTGTAATTTCTTTAACTTTTTTTAAAAATAGTAACTTCTATCCCATCTTAAAGAAAAGACAACTAAAAGTAAAACATTTATAGTTTTATGCCCTCAAAAAGTTTAATAATCTGATAAAAGCTTTAATATAACTAAATTAAACTTTTCTGGGTTTATTTTCCCCCAAAACTTTAAATAACCTGACATAATATCATAATATTGGACAGACTAAGCAGCGTCAGCCAGTGGCATGAGTTTAGGACGGAGCTACTGGTTTTCTCAAATAATTGGGAAATCGTCATGTTTGGTGACACCAATGGTCCTGAAATTATTTTTTAAATAATAAAATTTTTTAAAAATAAAATTTAAACAAAGCTCTCATTTAGGTAAAAACGTTTGACCAACGTTGGATGTTTTTTTCTTAAAGGAGAAGCATTTATAAGTTTATTTCCCCAAAACATTTAAATAATCTGACAAAATATCAAATTTTTGCACTGACGAAGTACAAACAATGGCTTGAGTTTGGAGCGGGACTATCTGGTTGGAACTTTTTGAAAATTGTCATATTTTGTAATGCTATTGGTCCGAAAATGTAAAATTATTTTTCTAATTAATTTAACTTCCAAATATCCTCAATTCCTGCTTAATATACAATCAAAAAAGAACACATCTATATGTTTATTTCCCCAAAACTTAAAACAATCGGATAAAATACTGAGTCGACAAATCAGCATTGGCTCAAATAATGGCATGAGTCTGGGGCGGGACTCTCTGTTTGGACTAAGCACTAGCAGATGGCGGGAAACCTGTTTGAAAACATATTTTGTAATGCTAATGGTCTGGAATTAGTTTTAAAGATCTTACTGAAGTACATTTTGATGATCTTTGACCAATAACAAACCAGTTAGAAAACATTATGTCTAGTGGCACTAATGGTCCAGAAAGGACATTTTGCTCCAGTAAACATTGCCCTCAATATGATAAAGTGTTACTGATCTTAGACCGACACAAACTAATAAAAAAAAAAAAAAAAAATTGCTCTTGGAGACAGCAGGTGTTATAAAGTGCAAGAGTTGCATTGGCAAAATTCATCTTTGTGTCTTAGGAAAGTCAGTTTTTTCCTTCTCACTGCGGCAGAAGATCAAGATTTGTTTGAACTTCAACCTCGCCTCACGTCTTGCGTTGCAAAGCCGAGCTGTGCTCACATTGGCACAGAGCTGTGAGCTGTCAATCTTCTCTCACCTCTTTTCTGCCTTCTTCTTTTAAATACTTTTATTTGTCATGGCAAGGTCTGCTGAGTGTGACAGTGTGTTGTAAATCTGTCTTATACCGGGTTACTCATCCATGATACAGCCTTATAATGGATCCAGGATGATGGGAATAGGAATATTTTGGTGGAATATACAAAAGATGGCTGCGTATCGCTGCATTTTTATTTGATTCGTGCCCTTTTTTTTTCAGCAGATTTATGGGCATTATATCCCATTCACGTCAGTTTATCAAGCAGTCTGCTGTTACACGTTTAGTTTGTGCTTCAAAGCAAATCCCTGAAAACGCTCCTTTCCTCAGTGAATCGTTCTTTTTCGCGAGTCCTTCTCTCTTGAATCATTTTTAATCCTCAGGGGGCTCAAACTCTGGCTGTCATTTCATCGGCCGGTGCCAGAGCTCGGGCTCAGAATAAAACCAGCCTAGCGTGAATATCATTCTGTGGCTGCATGAGCTGCCTTGGTGAGCAGTGGGTTTGAAGAGCGAGGCGTCTCGGCCCTCCCTCCCAATGCCTGCCGTCTACTCAGCAACCCTACAGTGAAAGGACCACCCACTTAGGTTTGAGAGGGGATTTCAAGCCTTCGTGCATGTTCTGGGCTTTAGCCTCTTTTTGGACACTGTTTGCTGTTCGTTCGATTGTGCTCGGGCCTTCCTCACTCCTCAGCATCCTGCGGTTAAGCTGCTGTTTTTAAAATATTCAGTCGAAGGATGAAATGGGAGGAGCATTCATGCTGAGAGATGTCCGAATCAGATGAATCGGAGAGAAGATGAAGTCAAGATGCGTATTGACATTACGAATTTGGCTCGAAGGGAATCCTGTTGTGATCATGTGATATAGCTAGTTATTGAAGCGGATTAGAAACAAAACTTTTTGTGGTGAACTATCGATGCTATCATTATTGAAGATTAAAATTTGGTAAAAACTTAACTGAAACTAAACATTTTCTTGAATCCAAAACTTACGAGACTGAAGTAAAATGGCCACAAAATAATTTGGTTTTTGGTAATTTGGTGTATCATAAAAGATTACACTTTTTCAAAGTCCCTGGCCCTAAAATAACATTTCGGAAGTATTTTATTAAAATTGAAAACTAACTAACTAACTAACTATATATATATATATATATATATATATATATATATATATATATATATATATATATATATATATATATATATATATACATACATATATATATATATATATATATATATATATATATATTAGTTAAATTTAAGTTTAGTTTTTTAACTTTTTCTTTACTTTTTATAACACAATTTATAGAGTTTTTTTGTTTAATTATTCTGTAGTAGGTATACTAGTTTTAAATTTAGCATTTTATTTTTTAACTCGCTCTCTTCCTAAAATTATATACAAATTTCATTTAAAAAAAAATATACTGTAAATATTGCTATACAACGAAGCAGCAGAACCAATGGTGTGAGTTTGGGGGCGGGACTCTCCGTTTGTTTGGAAGATGAGTTTTTACACGTTACGAAAAAATTTAATTTCTGTATTTCTGTAGCTACAGAACTGACAGAAAACTCTTTCCCTTGACCAAAAAACTGCTTTCAAAACTACTTTGCAATTGCAATTCAAATACTTCTCATCATTTGTGTATGGTTTCCAGCACGGCTGCCCACAAACTCTGTGAGGTCTTGTATGTTTGGATTCCCAACTTCAGTGCTCCACCCTAACACATTTGTCCCCAACTCCCTGTCTTCATTTACAACCTGTTTTAATCAACGCGCCCCACAAAGCGCAACAAAACAGGGGGAGGGATAGCGGCCCTTCCCCGTCGGGCCCGACATCGATGGCAACATTGTCCGTCAAGCCCTTCGCTATCTCCATCCCCTAGTGCAATATACAAATAATCATTTGCATATGCAGCGGGAAGGGTCACGGCATTAGCAGAGGGAGGAATGCTTTCGGAGGGAAATATTGTTCAGCAATGACACAGAAGTAATTTGGGTCTCGCTGAGTGATTCCATCAGGGCCTTTTGTCGCCTCAAAATGTTTGACCCAGGGGTCTGTGTCACCCCTGTTAATGGCCGCCAGAGTCCTGTGGCAGTCGGAGAAAGTAAAACATCTCGCAACTAATAGCGGGCCTCTAGAGGCTCAGGCATAAATATTTAAGCGCTCTCGGCTTGTCCCGGATACTAGGGGGTCTCCATGCCTTGTTTGCACATAATGCAAGTTGGAGAGCGAATATGAGCATGAAACAATCGAAAACTGTACGCTTATCGAGCGGCCCGTCTAGTAATCGACACAAGATCGCAAACGCCATTATTTGGGAATACAAACATGCTTTTAATCCATTTACGTCTAAAGATTTAAGGCTAAACTAAAACAGATTAGCATTGTGATCTCTTTGCGCAGTGTTGCTAAGATTACATCCATCCGTTCCTCTTTGTGCACCCAATTCTGGGGACTCTCATAAGACTCCATTTCTTAAAGTAAACTTAATTAAATATAGGGGCCGTTGAGGTGCCATGAATGATCGTCCTCGCGAACAAAGCTGTTACACAAGCCGTCGAATTATCTCTGTCAAACTTCGGCGTAATCTGACCTGATCCTCTTAAAAATATTCAAATGAGGTCATTAGCATATCAATGGGCGCCATGGAAACCTTGTGTGTTTTCTTCTTGGGGGCGCCTCTTTAACATACGGCTTTAGAAAGGCACATCTCTTCCGTCATGTTTACAAACAACAAAACAAACAATTCCCAAAAGAAAGAGCTGGAGTATTTTAAAACATCATGATGGATGGAGAGAAAAATGCGGATGAGTGGAAAGGAGAGAGAGCTAAGCCGGAGGAGAAAAGGATCCAGCTAAGTTTAACTTCCTCTCGGAGTTCAGTCTGTTTGATATCATCCTTCAAAGACCACAGTCTCTTCCCTGATAATTTCGGAGGGCGTTTTGGAATATATTTCAGGCATTTTTGAAGTATGAGGTAAGCCAGGGATACTGAAACTCTGGTATAAAAAAAAAAGAGAGCAAATCTCCCCCTTGTGGCTGAATGGAGAACTCGTAGCCATTGTGTCGTCTTCTCCAAATAAAAGTGTCGCTAAAAACGAAGAAAGTCAAAGAAATAAACCCCACGCGCCAGCCTGTTTGCATCCACCGCCATAAATATGGAGATGTTTGTGAAAATAATAGCACTTCCCCATGTACTTCATTTCCATACTGGGAAAACTGTTATGTATTAATATAGCTAGTGGCCTAATTGGGTTCTGGGAGAGCGGATTAATTAATTTGTGGCTAATAGGCACAAACATGAAAAAACAAACTTCTTTACTTTTTCACTCAGATAGAGGATCGCATTTCTAAGCAACTAATGTAAATTATGCAGATTGTGTTGATTATGCCGACAAGAGAGAGTTCTGTGGGAGGCTTCTTAAAAGACTTACTTTCCTGGCACCGAACCAATTGAACATTTCCATAACTAAATCATGTTTTTCTTCAATTACGTTCTGTTTGGCTCGAGTCCCTGTGATGTATTTATTCAGTTGGTAGCTTATACACCTTGTAAAACTTCCTTTATGATCAGCAAAATGGGATATTTGGGGAATAACTCCGCAAACGCTTTGTAATCATGCCTACAGAATCGCTATATTCGCATATAGGTTGCTTACTAAGACGTTTCCCCTTGGTACATCATGTTTCTATATTTCCAGCAGAAGTTTGACAGGCCTCAGGACGATCGGCGTACAAAAATAGAGCCAGGCGATGCCCATCAGCACAAAATATGCCCAATCAGCAAAATCCCAATTAGCAAAATGGCGGTTCAATGTCACCTTGCTATTTTCAGCAGAACATTTTTATAGATTTAAATACCTACTCGAGCTCCATCAAGAGGGCTTTTTATATAACTAGAGGTGTGTAAAATAAAGTGTGTCAGGCCCAAAAGTTGCAATAGGGGGAGTTTTTGACTTATTTGGTTGCAAAAACAGCCCAAGCATTTGATAGATAAACCTATTAAATATTAATACCAACTAATGACGGCTTCTGTCGATGTGAATATAGTTGCATTTCCAGTCTGGGAGCCTCTAAACCCGCCCTGGTCTCCATCCAGCCGAGCAGTAAATCATCACGTCTCTTCACATGTGATAATTCTCCAAAGTTAAACAGCCATAAAAGCCTAAGGAACTCTGACCTTCAGCATCTAACTAAGCAAGGAAAGCCAATGATGTGTACCGGTCTGCAGTCACGCTGCTTGCGTTATGATAAACTATGGGCCCGCGGTTGCTAAAAAATAACAGTATGTCTTCGTTGACATATATAGGACTGGCAATTCAAAGCCATCCCAATTTATTTAGCACTAAAATATTTTATTGTTGGCTATAAAGCATATGGCAGAGGGGAGAGGGGAAGGACGAGGATGTCTTGACAGCAGGGCTCCTCCGGCAGTATTGTTCACCTCCGAGGAGAAACTGTCTGAACTTATAAAGGCCTCTCATTCTGTCAGTCATGCTGTAACCGTCAGTGTTGCAGGAGGTTTTCCATTGAAGGGCGAGGATTGCAGAGACTATTCGGTTTTGTGATCAAAAATATTCCTATTTTGCAATGAACAGAACTGTGTTTAAAAAGAGCATATGTGGTACTATTTGTGCACATTTGTGTTGTTTTTTTACTATACATGGCACAATATTTCGATGCACATTTATTTATTTGTTAAACATTTGAAGCATGTAGTGTATTGTTTATTTAAAAGTTCTTCATGAGCTAACAGAGATTGTGCAGTTTAACATTACTTTTTATAATTCTAAAACAAATTGTGTATATTACTTAAAAAATCTAAAATGGCAAAAATTCTATAGAGCATTTTTGTTATATAAATGTATAATAAGATAACATTTGATAATGTTTTATAAATACATTTTGTTAATATTAAATGATAAATATTTGAATAATAATATCAAAATAAGCTCTAATGAATAAATTAAATATTCCAAATGAAAAAAAGTATAATGATATTTCTGTAATATAAATACATTCTAAAAGTATATATTTAAAAGGTTATTTTTAATACAATAAATATATAAAAAATTCATTACTTTGGTTAATATTGAATTCAAATAATTATTATTTATTATTAAATATAAATACATTTAATTAATAAATGCTGTACAATTATTGTTCATTGTTATTTAACTACTGTGTTAACTAATTTTAAATTTCGCAATGTTTGGTAAATCTTTAACACTGGATATAATAATAATAATAATAATAATATTAATAATAATAATAATAATAATAACACTATGTAATAAAAACAAACTATCAAAGTAAATGTTCATAAAGTTATATATCATCCATAAACAGTATTATTCAATACATTTAATATTTAACATTCATATCAATATTTAATTATCTTACTGTTAAATTATAAATTATTTTTAATTGTTAAAATATTATAATAAATTATATAAATGAATAAATGCTATATGAATAAATGTTCATCACTAGTTTACTTTTCATTTCTTGCTGTAAATTGTTACCATTAGATAAACAAGAGTGTTTAAATTAGACAAAAATGTTTAGTAGAAATATAATTTTGATTTCAAAACAGTTGCTAAGAAAATACATAGGTTTAGCATGCACAACAATGAGCACTATGCTAATCAGTATTATATTACAGCTGCATTGATGCACATTATTTTCACTGAGTGCATATGTAAACACAATCCACTGAACAGTCAGTTATACTGATCACACTGAGTCCCAGCGCCGAGCCTCTCCATTATAATGCGCAGTCATTAACAATCCCATAATGCATGCAGACCGAGAGGAAATAAGCCCTGACTGCATCCTCTGCCATCTCTGCCCTTCACAGCTGTCATGGCAAGATCATAAACAGCATTTATAACAATCTGGCTTTAGGGGGAGAATGAAACAACCCCCTTTCGCCTCATTGTGAGGCTCAAATTCACACTACAGAAGTCACAGGCTTTATGAAGCCACTGGCTTAATCGTTTTGAAAAAACATGCATTTCTTAAGATGTGCAAGAAGTCACACAAATGCAGTCAATTTTATTAATTAATCCCTGTATTATTTATTGTCGATGCAGTTACTCACTTCACATGACTGGTTGACCTGAATGTATTTTCCAAACCCACTGAGTACATTGTCAGTTTCGCTTGATTGATTAATTAATTAATCAGGGAAATGACCAGAATGCTTTCAGAAGGGCTGCTCGGCACATTCCCACATTTATTTGCAAGCTTTTACATAACAAAAGCACCGGGCTGAAACAACGCATCCCCTCCCAACAAGAATTGAAGAATTTAAACTCACCGGAGAGAGAATATCTTCCTAGGTACATCGTTAATCATAATTAAGCGAAGTGTGACAGCAGCTTAGAGGCCCTTTTACTGAACCACCCCCTCACATCCTAAAGGAATACTGTCTCATATCTCCATTCACGCGGATCAGGTGAAAAAAAAAAAACATAAGGTGCATAATATGATGAGTTTTTCCACTATTATGCCGTTTGGCCTTGTATTAAGGCAGATCATCAAGGTTTTTGACCTCTTGTAGTACAGAGCCCAAAGGCTTCTGGGAAGCTGGTGCCTCTAAGTTACATGTCTGCTTTGCAGATATATGACTATTCTTTGCACAGGGCTAAATACCATTTAATTTAGTCCTGCTCCCATATTCATCTTCTTTCTGTGATTTATGGACTTTGTATGACTCTGTTTTATTAATAAAGGTTCCAGCTAGAAGCTCGAGATCCTTTTTGGCAATCTATTAAGAAATAAAAGGTAATATAAATAATAATAATGACAAAAATCAGTAAGGGGAGCAAAAGACCAATAACTTTAATTCATTTTCACACAATACTATGACCTCGAAATGACTTTGTATTTTACCATAAAGCATGATTTCTAAAATAAGACATTTTGTTATTTGCATCACATAACCAGCTCCATACGTATGGCTTTTCTGATGTAGTAAATTTGCTCGGTAGCACACCTGGTAAAGCTGCGAACTTGCAATAAAAAGTGCTCTCAGATATTTGTTGTGTAAAAAAAAAAATCAATCACAATACAGCAGCTCAAAAACTTGTAGAAGCAAGCTATGGCATGGTTTCTTCAGCAAGTGCATATTTATCTCACGGTTAAACTAAGGGTTGGGTTTAGTGCAGGTGGGACATTATTTTCACACAAGACAGAGCGATAACCATTCAGCGGCTCTCACAAGACATTTCATCCCTAAATTGCCAAGATACACAACACAACCAATAATATAAAACATTGCCAGATTCACATTCATCTGTTTTGGATAAACCACAATATGCTTTTAGTGCCATTCAATTGACATTTCTATTTGAATGTGCTGCAAAACATTCAAGAAACAATCTAATATCATTTTGCAGAAATGTTGCAACGTGCACGCTTTTTCAATGAGCCTGGGTCAGTTTCTAGGGTTTCAACTTACTCAGCTGATTTGAAAAGTCTGGTGGTTTTAGCTGGTTAGTTTGGTGGTTTTAGCTGGTTAATTGGTTTTCTAGTCTGGCTAACTGAGAAGAACCTGAAACTCCACTAAAACCAGCCTACAGACCCGTTTGATCCAGCTGGGAGACAAGCAAACCAGGATGTTTTTCTTCAACAGTTGGGAAAACTCAGGTCTCAGGTTCTCAATATGCATATTTACATGCATTTCATTTAGTGAGTTTGTATTTGCTATCATATTTACAAGAGGCCTGGAATTTTTTTTTATGTGGGGGTATGTCTAACCTGTATTCCAGGCTGAGGAGGAAGATGAATTAGTCAGTGTACCGCTACCCCATCATGTGGTCTCTCTGGGGAGTTTCCCACTCCTTCTCATCTTCCTACAACTGATAGACACGGTGGATAAACATGGATAAACAACCCAAATTATATGTCTTTAAATCCTATTAATCTTCTTTTGTCATAGCTCCCTCTTGCTTTCCAAACGCTACCAATTGCTGTGTGATTTGTTTAAGTGCTGTCACTGTAGGAAAATAGACCATTTTTAATTTCCAAACTGTTTAAAACATAGGAAATTATTAACTGAATGCACTCAATCTCTATGAAGAGACATTTATGGAAGCCACCACAATGTAGGTTTTACCAAGCTCTATATTAGCAAAGCTAGAACCTCATGCTCTTTTACCTATGCATTTATCAGCTATATTACACTATAAAATAAAGCATATAAAGCAAAAACTATCATAATAAAATGAATTCAGTTGAGCTTCAAGAAAAAGCACTGCTAGTAATGCTAATGCATTAGCAGAGTTGGAACGACACAGTGCAACTAACTTTAATGATTTCAAGAACACTTCCGCTGAAGTACGATCATAAAACCTTTCACCTCTCAAGTACGTCGATTACTCCTTGAGCTACCAAACAAACCTAATGACTATCAAAACCCATAGATATGAAGCTGGATGTGTGATGCTAATCAGTTTCCTAATTTCCCAGCATATTAATATTGTTTTGAAGTCATAAAATGATATTCTTTAAGTAATTGTGTGAAAATTACGCTTTATTAATCGAAACTGTAAATTTGTGTGAAAAGAAATAAATGGTGTCAGAGTTTTACTGCCTCTAGTGTTCATTTATTTAGGAAACTGCAGTGATGTGTACTTATTGGTACGTATTTCGCTTCTCGATAAAAAGTGCACCCAGGTCCATTGTGCCATGAGCCCAGGTAGCCCTTTTCATACCTCAAATTGAATGTAATCAGAACATTTTACTTTTAGACACAAAAATGTTTTCATGAAGTTGGTTATTATTGCCCATGTTTCAAAATGATGTAACATCTACACTAAACTCAACCTTTAAATGTAAGTAATATTAGTTCATGAAAACAAATGTGTGATAAAAATGTATTTGTTGATGCAAACATGCCATTTTTTTAAGCCATTATTGAAACGTATTTTTCACTGTACTCGAGTGTTTGGCATTACAAGTACAATGCTGTACCAGGTGAACTTACGAGTAAAAACCATGCATATGGAGCAGGTTATGTGATGCAAACATGACAGTGTATTCGTTTGAAACCATGCATCATTGTATGTTAAACTAAGGTATGGAAATACATGACTTGCAGTGTTGTACCAGGTGCGCTACCAAGCAAGTTTTCTTTTTTAGGAAAGCCATACATATGTTGTAGGTTATGTGACAATTTATTAGTTTTCAAACCATTTACAAACTAGACAAGACTTTATTTCGACAATCAACAGTCTGGCTATGTGAAAATTAACCATCTTCTTGAAATCTCAGTTTCAACTTGACCTAGAAAAAAAACCCTGAAGAAAATACAGGCAGCGAGGTTGTGCTGTCTCAGATAAATGAAAGTCATGAGTCATCTACTGAAGAGTTTGCACCTTCTAGCACCTATGATAGCTTGACTTGAAACTTAGGCAGACAGATAGCATGCTAAAGGTTACATCGAGGTCAACTCAAAAGTGAAGATGCCCCCAATGCATGATTTTCTCTCATTTTCTTTTCTGCTGCCAAATCACTGTTCTCCATCCTTGGAAAGGGGGACTTGTTAATTGCCCTGTGATGCCATAATGCTGTGAAGCTCTATGACAAAGTGAGCTAGCGTACCATCTGTAGCAGCTGCTAACTGCAGGCGAATGCCCTGGGAGCCAGCATGCTTCACTGACAAGGCTTGCGAACTCTGAAATGTGTGGGGAGCAGTAGGTCCAGCAGTCCCATAGGTTAAATTATTCAGCCTTTTAAACTTGGAGCAGTCTGCACAAGCCACTCTGAGGCAAAAAGCCTCTCAGAGTCTCAGTAGAAACACTTGAAAGAGATACACATGTTCCAATTAGATGTTTACCAACCTACAAAGCAGATGACTCCCTTCATTTGTTGCTCTGACCTGTCAATCTGAATAGGTGTATGACTTAATGTGGTGATTTACCTGAACTACATTTGCGATATTAAGTGGTGTTGGCTAAGACTGTTGCAATCTGTCATACTTATATTTTTCGCAACAAAACTTTAGAGTAAAAATCATGCCTATGTGAAGGAGACCTCAAAATGCATGGCTTGACTTCTATTATCTCCAAATATTTCTAGGGATCAAAATATCATAGAGAGTTGGGGTGGGTTATATTCACTTGAGACTGTAGCCGGTTTTCCGTTACAGATCTACGCAAAACTTTTGCGATGTTTTGTAAAAACGAATTGCAAATTGACTGGGTTTCCATTAACCGATCTTATGCAGCTAAAATTAAATTTTTTCCTCTTGTGATAAGAAATGGTGACGGATGTTGGTAGGTTTATGTATATTGCAGTCGTCGAACTAGCCACTATTTTTTAATCGAAGAAGGCATATGCATGTATCTTTAGTGAAGCAGCATGGAGAGTTTCTTCTGGGACGCTTCTAAAACATCCCGCGGCACAACTGGTATAAACACAAGTATTGACTACAGTGACCGTGTTGGAGTCGTAATGCATTGCAAATGTGTGCAGTGTAAATAAGGGGGTATCCAAGCATTAATGGCAAGGAAAACCCTTTGTACATGAAAGCGGCGATGTATGAAGTGTTTCTTGGAGGTTATAGTACATAAGAAAATGACCATGTGACTTTAACATACACCAGGTGCACCCTAACAACCACCCAGAAGACCATGCAGACTAAAGGTCCTTGTACACTTGAGTCCAAAATTTGCGTCAAATTTTTGCACGTTAAAAAATAAATACTGTCTCCGAAACTTTTATCCATTATTTTAAAATAAGTTGGATCCGGTTTTCAGCATTGTTTGCATCTGTAGCAAACATTTTGAGATGTGTTTTGACAATTCAGAGCCACCGTATAAGCGAACGGAAAAAAATGACATCACTGTATGACAAAACTAATTTTAAAGCAAAGTTCTAGCAAAGTATCAAACTGAGCCACTGACATCCTGAAGTAAACTCTCAGTTGCTTGAGATATTCCTGCAGCTCCTCTCTACGAAATCTCAAGTTTGGATGGACACGATAGTTCCTCTTTCTTTTTCTTTTTCCAAAAATAGAGATGACTCCATTTTGTTTTGTTTTACAATTTTTTTCCGCAATGGATTAACTGATAAACACATCAGACGCAGTGTGCGAGGACCTTAATATACATTTGCATTTTTGACAAATAGACAGCCACAGACTGACATGCTTCTGTCACATTTTTGGATTTTGAGAGCACAAGACAACACAAAGTGAAGAAGAAAATAAGATCCACAAGTATGTGAAAAGGGACTGGAAGGAAAGTCCCAAATGGCCGACAGCCGGATTCTGTTTGATTTCATAAATAATTTGAGTCATCAGGGACGCACATTGTTTTAGGCTTAAACATGTTGTTTACTGATGCCACATGTTTGAGGGACAGACACCGCTGTTAGTACACAATAAGAGCCCTTCAGAGTTTGGAGAGAATGAGAATCTCACCCTAGGCTCCAATGCTTGGCATAGATATGAAAGACTTCTGGGAGTGCTGGCTGTGTGTGAGTGTGTGTGTGTCTAAAATGGTGTTCGTCCAAAATACCTAGAGGTGCTTTTGGTCCCAGTTGAATGATCTGCATCGCCTCAGAGCACCATCTTAGATGCATTAATGAGACACGCCTCATCAAACAATGTGGGAAATTAATCAATTCTTCAAATATGTCTCTGTCCCTGCCCACCCACACCTGTTCACCCTCAACATTGCTGCATGGGACGTTCAATTATTTAAGCATTTGGTTAAAAAAAAAATGTTTTGATTGAGTTCCCATTTTGAAATCAGTCATGCGTAGACAAAAATCTAGTTCTATTTTCCTCTTTAGGTTCAAGACCAAAAGTTTTTGCAGGACTTCTATTCATTTGCCACAGAGCAGGAGTACTGTTTAAAGGGGTCATCGGATGCCCGTTTTCGACAAGTTGATGATATGATTCCTTAGAGTCTTAATGAAATGTCTATAACATACTTTTGGTTAAAAATTCTCAATTGTAGTGTAAAACAACACCCTTTTACCTGGTCAAAAACAGCTCTGTTCACAACGTCCCATTTTGGTGCATGTCCCTTTAAATGCTAATGAGCTCTGCTCACCCCGCCCCTATCTTCTGTAGGGTGATGAGTAGTTCTCATGAGACTGTGTACACTTTAGCTACATTCGGCAAAGAACTTGCTAACTAGCACATTATTAGGAAAGGCGATTTGCAAAGTTTCATAAAAATAACGTATACTCACTTCTGTAGGTGAAGCTGGATCACGAATGATTTGCGCGAACATAGACTGATTTAGGTATCGGATTTGGGATCTGGGTTACACTCCCTTCAAAATGTCAGGGGTAAATTACAACAACAAAACACATCCAATAACGAAACACCTAAATCGCTCAGGAGCCATTCCTGTTTGCACCTTGGCTTTTTTTTTTTTTTTTTTTTTTGCATTGTTTGTCCACCTGGTGGATGGTATATGAACAGCAAAACAAGTTTACCATAACAATTCAACAGGATATTTATCTGATGTGCTCCAATATAAAACCCTACACATCATCATCACATCACATATAGCTCTCCCAGTGATTGTTTTTATGCCATGTTTGATCAGAATTTCATTTCCACATCAGAATTTGCGAGTCAGTGGAGAAAAAAGATGAAAGATTTTTCTGTCTTTGCCATTGGCCAAACCCCCACTTCCTGCACTCTCAGTAGACTGAGGAACTATAGGAAAACAATAAACGTAATTTCATTTCCACCAGTATACTCTGAGGCATTTTGGCATAGAAAGAAAAAAAAAGATTTCATTTAGAAGTGCTAGTTTGAGTCGTCTCTGCATGTCTCATGTGAACTGATGCTGGTTTGGCATGTTGTGCAAAAAAAAAAAAAAAAAAAGCAATGTGAAATGGCAGGAAGCACACAGCATTCATCTTAAGATATTTCAGTCAGTGTCATGGCTCAATCACCAAAAACCATGCCATCAGGTTTAATATAGCAATTAAAATTTTTGGTCTACAAATTATGGAAGACATCCGCCACATAAAAAAAAATGGCTTTGGTAAATCACAATAATGAGATAAAAAAGATGAAATAAAAAGATGACATAATAAGATGTTTGCATACTTTAAGTATAGTTTATGCCTAAGATATCTTGTCCTGCACTTGTAAATAAAAGGAGGTGAAAAAAAAGTCATAATTACGAAAAAATTCCAGAAAGCAGCAGCCTTAGATATCTATTGTTGTAAAGTTCCATTGTTACTAACGGTGCAATTATTCTGCATTTCCTGAAACCAACAAACATTCGCAAACAGCTTCAGAAACTTCTTTGATTAGAACTTCAGCTCTCATCCTGTGGTTTGAACCAAAGTTTCTTGTTATCATGACGTGGACTTCCATATCTTTTAGGCACAATAAGCACACTAACATGCAGTACAATAAATATTTTTCATTTAAATACATGCAGTCATTTTAATTTCTGATCTTGAATCGATTAATTAGTTGAAGCAATTACTCTACTCCATCTCACGTCATTGTAACAACACATTTTAATGTCGTTCAAACAATGGAGGTGAGACCACATCACTGCTAGTTAACAGCCACGACCAGCTAGTTAATTCCCCCAACGTTGCATCCTACCATGCTAGTTAAGCAGCAAATCACGCTGTTTTACTGTTTGGGTAGCTACCTAAACAAGACTGATATTTGAAGTTAACAGTAGCACCCCCAGAAGTTTGCTACTGCTACAGAGAAGCAAGTACACTGGCCAATGCATTTGCGTACTTGTGTAAAGTAGGCTATGTTTTTGACCCTAGTTATCTTGTCCTGTGCTTGTAAACAACAGAGTGTGGATCAAGCTGCCCTCCTCATCCTTTCCACAATACACTTCAGCGAGTCAGCGTGGTGCCAATTAGTATGTTTGAGATAAACACATGCCATATTTTGAAGAAAGCATATAGATGGTCTAAATTACAGAGGACAAAAGATTGCTGAGTGTTTGTATGTAAATGCTTAATTAACCCATGTCTAGATTATGGTCATAGTATAGACTGCAGGTGTTAATCCACTAATAGCACCAGTGACTGCAGAGGGGAGCGCGAGCAGCATGACATATTAATTGTCAACAGTGTGATGTTTCACTTACATACATTAACATAGCCAGTAATTCACAGTCTAATAGGATGTTTGTGTTTGTGCTTTCTCCAGCTATTCTAATGATAATAATCCTTCCAGCAGGTTCTGTTAAAATGTCTAAGGTCAAACATTTTTGTTTTAAGTACATTGAAATATTAAAAAAAGATTAAAAAACGAGAGTACACACCCAAAGTCTTGCAGGTTCAAAGCAATTGTGCAGGTATTTTTGTCTAGACTTTCAGAATTAACAGTTACTGAAGGCCACTGGATATGATGATGAAATAGTCTTTCACAGCTAGTAACTTGCATAATTTGTTTTAGTTTCATTCATGGTCCTAACTGCTTGAGAGATGCCTTTTTTTCTCTCCTTAAATTCAAATTTACACAACACCGTGAATATACTCCAAGATAAATGGCATGACACGTTAGGAATTTTAGAAAGGCAAAAAAGAATTAGGGGAGATCTATAAATTATGAATAATGAGCTGCCATTGTGTGAATAATATGTAATCGTAATCCACAAAAAGTAACTGTATTTTAAAATGTAGCGTACTCTAATAACAAGTACTTAATTTTTGGAATCTGATTATTAAATCCAGATTATGTGTAATCGGTTACCTCTCAGAACTGCATATATGTATATTTTGTTGATTGTACAGCTTTCTATTTATTATAATATTAACATAAATATAACGATTTGAAACTTCTGATAACCCACAGCAGAATTAATAAGCTTAAAATGAGGTAAGCCATGTTTTCACATCTTGGGCCTCCCTAAATCATGAAGCACATGAAGAGGGGTACAACGACTCTGTCTCCAAGGAGTATGTTGTTTTGCCTCCGAGGTATGAGTTGGGTTCTATGCGTTTTTTTTTTTTTTTCATTTAATCACAGAGTGCGCGAGTTTGGCAGTATGGGAGATGGCAATTATTTGCACCAAAACCACCGTCCTGTACATGCGTGACTATACCCAAGGGCAGTTGAGAGGGGGGCACACGGGGCAGCCTTTCCTGCCATGAAAGGCCTGACAGAGATTCCCCTCCAGAAAATACTGCAGCGAAGTGGATAGTTACCAAGGCTGCCTTTTAGTAGAAACTTAACTTCTGCTAAAATCTTCACATGCTAAAACTCTGATTACAGAGAATCGATAAATGCGGACAGGTTTTTAAGTCTTATCTACAGGCCTGTTTTCTTCAACAAAACACACTTTTCAAGGACCAAATGCTGTTTAGTAGGCTAGCTGTACTGCGCATTCACTTGAAACTCCCGAACTTTATGTTGTTTTAAAGATTTGCCTCTTCGTGCTAATAGACAAACACCCTTTGACATATCACACACAATGAAATCCTCATGAATATTTAATAGAATTAAATATAAAGACTCCGCGACTTGTTTCTGCTCTCGCGCTACTGTTTGCTTCCTTGCAGATAGCAACATAAAAGCTAACCTCAGCTAGTCACAGAAAACAATGCGCTTTGAGTCTGCTATTCAGAGCGAGCGGAGCGAAATAAAAAAAAGCTAGTGCTCGAAAACTTCATTATAAAGTCAACACACGTATATAAAGGAACGAAGATAAGTAGATTTGAAAATAAAACAATGATAAAAAACCTAAACAAACTCCTCCCTTATTGAGTAAACATGTGTCGACAACACCGTCACCGTGGCTCGTTTCCCGCGCTTTTCAAGCTGCCCTATTTCGCCTGTTCTTAATGTCAACAATCTAAAAAGTATTAAAAAGCGGTCTAATGATTAGAAATTAGACGACGTGATTAATTATTCATAGCTATCACGAGCTCAGCCTTCCTAAACAATTATAGTTTTGCCGAACGACAATATACCCGCTATATTTCTGAGCGCTCAGGGAGACAAGGTGACGTGGGGAGGCACTGTTTGTGGGAGGAAGGATGAACCCCGAGGAGATTTTCACGGAGAGAAATGATACGCTCTTTTCACAGCCGTCTCGGAAGTATGCGAGAGATCATATTGTCAAGTCTTTGCCGCGTCTTCTTGCTTCTTTTGTTTTCTCCTTGCATTCAAAATAATCCCCCGAGCCTACAGCAATCAGAGCAGCGCACGTCCGATTCAGACGGGAAGCGTCGAGGACGGGGTGGGTCTCTGGTCCCGCGCACCGGGGGAAAGTGACAGGCTGTCTAATTGGGACTAATCAAGCAACTGGGCCCGCACAGCGACTGTCGCGATCAGAAGAGAAGCGACATTGACCCACAGAAATAGGTACCGCCGTAGGCTGCGTTCATAACAGCCTGACTGCATATTAGATCCACCTGCCTCATCTCTTTGGTCAATAACAAAAAGCAGAGAGAGAGAGAGAGAGAGAATGCACGAATGAGAGAAAGAGATGCAGTGAAAAGAGCCACGCTTGACAAATTTCCCACCGCACATTAAAAAGGCGCCGCGTTCTGAGGATAATGCTACATTATTCTTTTTTATTCTTTCACTCAGAGCTATTGCTTTGAATTACAGAGGAATCTTTGTTAAGAATGAGAAGGAACAGAATCAAAAATTCATCAGAGAGAGTTCACGATGGGCTGAGGAGAATGTATTTCTGTGCTGGAACCAACATTTGCGAAAGTTCCATCTCCTTAAGCAATTATTAGCGGTGATAGTTTGACATGCTCAAGAGTTGTCAACAACTGACTTTAAACAAAGTACAAAGCAGAAATAAACAGAGCCTGGGGCAAAATTAACTTGGGGACCAGCAGCCCTATGAATTATAA
This sequence comes from Carassius auratus, assembly GCF_003368295.1. Classification (NCBI taxonomy): domain Eukaryota; kingdom Metazoa; phylum Chordata; class Actinopteri; order Cypriniformes; family Cyprinidae; genus Carassius; species Carassius auratus. The sequence continues at coordinate 89,835 of NW_020528492.1, forward strand.
ATGGTTATCCATTTACCACGGCGAATGGTGATACCAGGAGGCCCTGTCAGAGCGGAATACAGCTGGGAAGGGTGTGAAACAAAGCAGTGCAGAGAGAAAACCAGCCAAACACTGTGTTTTGCGTGTCGTAAAGATAGCAAATAAATGACCCTTGCTGAGTGGGTGAACTTTCCTTAACTATGGCCCACTTTTCTGAATATATGATGGGATGTGCAGGTTGTGCGGTGACGTACGTAACTTGCTCCAATTATGTTTATGGCTATATCAGGTCTATATGTGGTCTGAAACAGTGTTTTTGTGTTAATTAATTTGTACCAAATCAGACAGACCAAACAAAGCCCAGTTTTCAACATCTATTTTTGGGTTAAATGAAGAAAGGTTGACTTGATTTAAACCAAAAACATTTCAACGTCTGGTGCTGGGTGGGGGAAGACTGCATCCATTTATTCACGTTACAAAAAAACTGGGCTCTATTTTAAGACTTTTCAAATTGATGCAGTTAAAATGTAAATGTTAATGACAATTTTACAAAAAAGAATGGAAGATTAATAATTATGCAAAATACAGTCTAGAATTGTCTGTGTAATTTCACTGCCAAAAAGACTTCATGAGTTTTAGTTACTTCAAATTTTTTTGTTTAACAGTATTTTTCAGACCTTTTTAGATTTTAAGTGACACAATCTGCCAGAGCAGTAAGACAGAATACAATTATATTCAAGATATTGCATTATATTCAGTGTTCTGTTGTTGTAAAGAAAATGTACTTAACTCACTCTTTACTGTTTGCATAACACCCGAAAATTACCTAGCAACTACCCAGAACACCCCATGCAGCAAAAAACCCTAGCACCAAGAACACACTAGCAACTGCATACAGCAATCATGCATGGCTAATTTTTTCTTCTGAAAACGTAAAAGTCAAATTGTATTTAATGTGTTTTGGTACTGTAAATCCTGTTATTAATTTAGCTGTTGATTGTGCTTTACTTAGTATAAATCATTATACACTGGCCTTCTGTGAAACATTGTCTTATTAGCAGGTTGATCAAAAAGGGTTCGCACCTCTAGAGGTTCAGATTTATACTGTGAAGAACACATACCTTCAGAGCATATTGCTTTTGGTTTAATCTCAGGATACAGCGGTGGCCCACATATTGACCCCTGCCAGCAAAGAACTGGGAGAAGACTCGCTCCAAAGGTGGATCTCTTAAGATATGCCAACCAAAGTGGTCAACATTGATAAAAGCCAATCGATTTGACAAGGGACCCATGACTGCAGGAGGGTGAACGACTTGATTGGCACCAGGGATAGAAGTTGAATTCCGCGTTTTCCGTCCCCACAGAACTCCACCAAAGGCATTGTAGGCCGAGCAACCATATCCTGAGACATCTCATTAATGGGATACAGGAACTAAAGAACGTGTAGCAGGTACTCCCAGCTGGCATGTAGCAGGAGGCTTTTTACATAATTTAAAAGTGAAACTTTCATATCAGACATTTTCAATTCAAAAGTGTACGGATTTATTCGGCCTGTCTGACTGTCTGTGGAGAACGAAACCCATCCCTGATGAAAAGCCAAATCTTTTTCTTGCTACACCTCTGCAAACTTCAAAAAGGCTGTAAATACAGTCTGTACAAAAAACACTTGAGAGAGAAAAAAAAAAAAGAACAGAACTTCTGACTTCATTTGAAGTAAACCCAACATTTGCTATCAAAGTAATGAAGGATCAACAACCCACTACTACGATCGACGGGTCTCGGTAATCACTGTACGTTTCCGTGTGCACATAATCGCATTATGATGCGTTAACCAATATATTTATTTATCATTATTCTGTTTAGTTTCCTATCTAAAAACACAACCCATCTTCAAAAGTAGCTGTGATGCTCGCTGTGCCGTATTATTTAAGGCTGACTTGAAATAGCATTGTTGTGCAAGTGACGCGCACTCAAACAACGAACCCTAAAGGTGTTGTTTTGGAAGTAAAAATATCTCTGGTTTGTTTTGAATTAAAAGTCGCTGCGAAAATAAATAGTAGGAGTAAACAGCATTAACAATTGTATAACGGCATCACAGTGTTCTGCATCGTATTTATTTATTTTGCACAGAATTATTTATGATAAATTCATGAACGCCTTGATGTCTTTGACAGTGATTACTGGCTTAAAATATATCTAGAAAAGAGACAAGCCAAGACATCGGTCAAACCAATGTGCCGCATAAACCAGAGCATCTTTGTAGACACCTAATAGTCCGTTGTGCCTCCGAGACACAAAGATGGAAGGTTTGAAGACCAAAAGGCGCGCTTGTATTTTGCATATGCATAGGGAGGGCCCAAGCATGAGTGACGGCCGTCATCTTACAGTCATTTTGTTCATAATTAAAATGAGCACTTTGTTCTATTATCCATGAGAGAACGTGTGTTAACAGACTACCACCCTTTCTTTGGTCAAACCTGTCAAATGCCTCTCCACACTTGAAGGGATGCTAACTCTACGACTCCACATCAGGTAATTACCACTACATACTTTACACCGGCTTTGGGCAGCTCCCTGAAGTATTTGCATTTTTATGTATAATTGGCCCCAAACATGGCAGTTTTTGATGCCATGAGGACTTCAGAGGAGGACCACGGGAGGGACAGATGGTGAAACGTCGTAGTGAAATGCAGCGTTCCTCATTCATCTGTGCTTCGCTTGTGCATGAAAGAACACGATGCTGTCGCACAGCTCTTTTTGATTGATTATTCAAAACAAAACTCCACAGCACGAGGCCCAGTGTTGAGCCACTGAGAAGTGTTCAAATAGAAAAGGAGAGCAGAGGTCTGAGGAGGTTTTTTTGAATAGCTGAGTAGCCAACGGCGGGCGTATCCTCATGCTTTTAGATCTTGTTTTAATCTTTCCCCTGCTTTTAATGATCTGCTTCCTTTCCTAGAGTTAAGTTCTTCACATGTCAAGTTCTTGCCTTTGCAGAGTGCTTTGAAATGAAATGTAAGCATATATTTATTTTTATAGTTTAATGGACTCAAGGCCTTGGCAGAAATACACATTTCAGCACTGGAATTAATAACCATCGTGACACTTGAGCACTAGCCAAAGAGGCTGCAACTACAAGCTTTACTGGACACTTTTAATTATTTCTTAATAAAATTTCAGAGAAATAAAGGTGAAACATGGTAACCAAAATACTGGACTGAAAAAAAATAGAGTCTTGCCCCCCAAAATAGCCCCACCATCTGACAGACAAGTAGATTAGGCATTGATGAGAGTTGCAGATTTTTTTCTTTCTTGTATGCACATTTTCATGGTTAAAAGGTGCATTGCGTACCCAGATAGTCAAATCAAACTTTGGTGAGAAATTATATTCCAGTTTTTTTTTCTTTTATTTAGTTTTTAGTTAGATATTTTTTATCTTAGTGACAGTTCTTTTGAATTCATTCATTCATTCATGCATTCATGCATTCACTGGTTAATTCAGTGGCTCTTTCTGTAAGTTACATTGTTACACCAGTATGTGGCGTTATTATTACGTCAACTAACAAAAAAAAGAGATCAGACGAAATGTGCTCTTTTGAATCAGCAAAACGATTCATCAAGATATATTCAATGATTAATTCAGTGACCTTTTGTAAGTTACATTGTTACGCCAGTAGGTGGCATTATTATTGCATCATTTTTAATTAAACAATTGTATAATTACATAATTGTACACAATTTTGAATCGAGTTTTAATAATACATTAGTTAAACAAACGCAAAGCTTCCACCAAAAAAAAAAACGAAACAAAAAAACGGTACCTAATAGAGTACTGCACCGACTACAGTTACACGGATGAGCCTGTGTTATCAGCTTTTACCGGTTGTCATTGAGGAATAACATACCCAATCAGAATCAAGTATTCCACAGAGCCATGTAATAAATCTCAATATTTTCTGGGATTTTCGATAACGATAACTAGACGATATTTTGCTGAGTGTGTTATTGCACTTGTATCTTAAGAACTATCGTGGATAGCTGACTTCTGACGTTTTTGATATTCTGCATATTCTGTGTAGTGGTCAGTTCCCAGCAGTGATCGAAATAAATCTTTTCCAATAAGTTTAAATGGATTTTTACCTTTTCTGGGCATTTTTTTTTCTAAAAGTGTGAATCATCTTTTAAGTCAAATTCTTAAACTGAATCAGTCATTTGGACTGTTACCAAGCAAATTAAATCAGTACTGACAAAATTATTTTTGCAATGCAGAGAAAACACAGAAGCTGTATTTTAGGGATTTACACACTGTTTAATGCAGGACATTAATGTTTTAAACCTGCAGTTATAAATGCATTAATACTGTTTTGATCAGGGCCGTGCAGATACCTTTGGAGGGGCAGGTGCTCAATGTATAAAATGGGCACACTGAACAAGGTTTAAATAGCGCGGTTCAAAATATCAATACAGCAATACATTGTGATGCATTCTTTGTCGATTCACGTGTCGATATGGATGATTATGTATTGATAAGGCAGCAAATGCTGTGATGCACTTTTGAAAAAGAAACAGATTAGAAGAGACAATTTTAAGTTTAAAAGTAAAAAAAAATAATAGCTCCTAATAATACTCCTAATAGCTCCTAATAATCTACCTAATAATAGCTCTGGGATTAGAAACTGAAATGTCTTAAACTGTCCCAACCTGATGCCTTTTTCTTCTCTGTTCCACAGAATAATTAAGAACAGCTGTTGTAGTAAAACCTATAGAAAACACTTGCCTCTACATTTCCTCTTTCTCACCAGCCTCTTCTGGCTTGCTGTTCCCTGCTCTCTTTGTCACTACATTTCCACTTTCTTGAAACAACTGATACACTGGAATATAGTGATTAATATTATTATTACTGTAGTAGTTCTTGTTTTCTAAAATTGAACACCTTTGCAATGTTAACAAATGACAGGCTACATGTGTTTATTCATCTCCTTGACACTGCACTTTGATGGCAGGGCAGGTATATTATTCATTTTTACTGACATTGATATTTGTAAATTTATTTCCAGAGAGATATTATTGAGTTTACAGGCTAAAGTGGTCTTGCTGTCGTAAACACTGTTGCTATTGTAGAAAAATATATATTTGTGTCACATTTAAAATATAATTATATTTTAATTCCTTACTGCCCTCCCTTTAATCCCTCTGCCCTCGATGCCTGTGAAACGATTCTCCCTCAAACAGCACGCTAACGTTACTTCTACACTACAGCTACACACTTCAACATATCTGCATGTTCTCACATCACGTCGTTCTTGTAAAAAATAATAAGTAAATAAAAATAAAAATCACTTCGCTGAGAATGAAAAAAACAATTCTAAACATGCTTAATATATCAGGAAATATCTCAATTCTCAAACGTGTAAGTAAACGCGTTTTGCACCTTTACAGATTGTTATTTGATCAATATATGAAAAGTAGTGTAATCTATTAACTACACATAATACCCCGACTTTTTACTTAAGTGCCATATAATATTTTCAATATGACTAAATTGGCATTTAATGTAAATTTTAATAACAATATTGTAAGTTACTTATTTTAACACTTTCATTTTACAGAGAGTAAAGAAAATTGACATTATCAAAGAACATTTTCATTCAGTCTAGCCAGAGTTCAGGCACTCTCAAAAACTCCCATTAAAATCACTGAAGCACTTTACATTACATTATGCACATCTGCACTTTTGTTGTTTCTGATGAGAGAATTCGCTAAATAATTCAGTCAGCGAGCAAGTGAACAAAACACCGCGTTTCAGTGACGACTCTTCTGCACGTCTCTGATTGGCCATTGCATTTATAAGCGCAACAGAATCGTTTCTGATTGGTTATCATGAAGCGTTATAAGAGCGCCTCTGTCTCTGGCTCAGCGCCAGCCAGCGAACACAGATTTGAATTTAGCATTGAATTTGGAAGCTGCATTTAAAATCCACTTTGCCCAGAACTCTTTGAATGGGCATGACGCCTCTGCCCTCGATGCCTGTGAAACGATTCTCCCTCAAACAGCACGCTAACGTTACTTCTACACTACAGCTACACACTGCAACATATCTGCATGTTCTCACATCACGTCGTTCTTGTAAAATAATAATAAGTAAATAAAAATAAAAATCACTTCGCTGAGAATGAAACACCACTTACCAGCTTCCGTGGTGTTGAAAATATCCTCTAGCAATTAAAAAATGCATGCGCGGCGTGACCATAGACAGTAAAAGAATCTTCCCGGTCATCGTCAGGTGAAAGGTCATCATGTGGGTCATCTTACTGACGGCTAAATTATTATTCAGAAATTTTACAAACATTTAGATTGGGCATGGACAGGCATTCACAAAAGGGTACGTTATGACAAAAAAAAAAATTTTGCTTTGACAAAAGGGCACTTTGGGCACCAAGAGGCAAAGGGGCAGGCTCATACCAGCCGATAAAATCGCCAAAAACTGTATATCGTTTGCGCTCTAATTGTTACGCCAGTAGGTGGTGTTATTATTGTGTCATTTTTACAACTGGAAAAAAAGAGATTAGACGAAATGTGCTCTTTTGAAATCACTCATCAAAACGATTTATTTACTGATTCATTCATGTGACCCTTTCTGTAAGTTACATTATGCCAGTAGGTGGCGAAATTGTGTTATTTTCACAATGGACAAAAAAAAATAAATAAATAAATAAATAAACACTGAGGTAAGACAAAACGATTTATTATCTTTAATTTGCGTGCCTACAAAGTAAGTCTCTAGAACAAAATTTAAGCATGTTTTCACAAAAGACAACAGAGCAGATACAAATTATGTAATTATTCGTTCACTTTTTTTTCAGGCCCCCCAACATCAAACTGATACTGCTCAACTTCTCTGGCACACGAATGAAGTATTTATACTTATTCATAATTAGAGAAATAAAAAGGGATAAAAAAAGACAATCAAAAAGGAAGGTGAACAGCCATTTATCAGCCAAGCTGTTAGGATCTGAATTTCAAAGCATCTCTTCTTGATTTCCCAGTGTCCCATACATGCCCACGGAGCTCTGGTCCTTAACTTTTATAATGAAGGACCTTCTTAAGGTATCTGTTTAATGTAATTAGCATGCTTGGCCTTTTTATCCTGCTTGCCCCCTCCTGATATCTCTCTTCCATCGCCCAGCAATACTTCAAAAACTAACCCTTCAAAAAGGATGGAACAGTTAGCATATACCAAAAAAAGAAGAAATAGAACAGACCTTAGCGTAGGCCAGGATTAAACATGGGGATCACAGTACATCGAGCGAAATGTAAAATTTTAAAATGCCCATGACTTGCATTAGCATTGTTACAGAAGATCAAGATGAGAGAGAACAAAATGAGATTCACTAGTACATGAGTGCTGATAATAAGCCAGCAATTTCATATTCATGACTAATTGCATTCATGCAAAGCTTTTCTTATAAGACTACTGTTCTCTTTTTATTTATATTACATATAAACTATTATATACTACATTATATTCAATTATCTTTAAATACACTACCATTCTACCAATTTTAAAGTCATTAAGTTGTGAAAAATAGATTTAATACTTAAATTGTACAGACATTTATAATGTTACAAATCATACTTATGTCAATGGTAGTGTAGATATGGGTTTATATTTGTGATATTTCTGAGATTGCTGAATTTTAGAACAAAAGTCTGCATTCGTGGCACTCCAGACCAGAGTATGTGAGCTAAAATGTTCAGAATGACATCTGTGCACTAACTACATTAGCGAGTTGAGGTGCGGAGTGAATATATGTCTTATTAGAAGAGGTAGAAAACCTCAGGCGTTTGTGAGCGTGTTTTTTTGTCCTCTTTTTGTGTGGGGATATCATGCTGCATGTTATTATTTACAAAGAGTGTTAATTAACATCCCTTTTAAATTCCCTGTTGTAGTTTGTATTTGCAGTGCTGACAGATAAAGTAGTTTAGCTGTGCATACCGCTTCGGGACAGGAAAACAAAACTGGTGATGCTTCTGTTTTTTCCCCATATTTTACCCCTTGTGTGGGTTTGTTGATTAATTATGAAGCAAGAAAGGTAAATGAGATTTAAGACCACAACAAAATTCCAACACAAACACATATACTTTCCAGTGTTTACATGCTTCCTATTGAAACAGGAAGTCGGGGGAGGAAACCAAGTGTGCCCATAGTTCCAGAAGTAATTTTCCCAAAAAGTATCTGATAAAGAGTTACAAGCTATTAACCAAACGAGCCAGCTGTGAGGTAAATAATAACATGACAAATTGTGCTATGAAAAATTAAAAAATCAGACACAAAACTGGATACTTTGTGTGTAAACATATTTGGCTTGATGTCCACTGATGAGGGGCTTGATGACACAGCTTCAACTCCAGCTCTGATCAATTTTATTTGGCTTATTTGTGTTAATTTTCTATGATATGGGCAAGGCGATGTTTTGGTGACATCTTTGGTGATAACCTTTATTCATCCATCATGAAAGCGCAATTTTACTCCGATTTCCGTCTTATGACACATCCAGAAGAGTTTTCCCAAGAAAACACTTTCTGCTGTCTCCTCCTGACAGTTTTCTGAAAAGAGCAGAAGGAAAACATGTGTTTAAACCCATTTCTCTCCATTTCCTCTGGGTTCTCCAGAGAACGAAGTGCTGGTAGCCATTTTGAAATGTGCTGGTTCAGGATCAGTGTGAGTATCCCAGGGCAGAGCTTTGATCAGTCCTCCTCCAGACTTCACCCGCAGGTGTGTTGTGCTCTCATAAGAACTCCCATCCCAACTAGAGATCACGGATGAAGCAGAGTTCTCCCCCAAACACTCAACCTGCCATCTTATGCGTCTCTAAAGGTCATCATTAGATGTTTATTTACTGAAAAAAGGAAAAAGAAATCTCCATTACAATATTAAGGTGCTGTAGGTGGTTGCCAGTGCCAGTGTAGGGCATTGAATTTTTGCAGTTGCTTAGGTTTTCAGTTGTAAAAATCTTCTCAGTGTTGGACCAACATGAGGGGAGTGAATGATGACAAAATTGTCATTTTTGGGTGAACTATCCCTTTAACACACAACTTCTAGTTGATGTGTAGATTGTCAGCAGTGCAGTTCTGCGCACCCTTCTCTGAGAAAGAAAGTTTGCTTTGTGTTTTTCAGGTGAGGGGAAAAGAGCACCACGTCTGCAAACGTCTTCAAAGAAGAAGAAGCAGTCGAATACTTCTTGCATATTTTGTGTGATTGCTGTAGGGAAGGAACCATATTTTGACACACATTTCCATTGCTGAGAGCGACACAAACGGGGTCAGTCTGTCCAGGCTACATTTAAGGGCGCTAACAAAGCTCTGACAGCGGGTTTGATGTACAGCGATGCATTTTGAGGAAGTCCAATGGAAATAGAGCAAAATGGGATTCCAAAAACTGGTAACTGGATGTCTGCATCAAAGCATATTGGAACAACTTTTGGTCATTACTTTGGCAAACCGTTGTGCTTTCCCTTGCAACGTTGTGTTTCAAACGTACCGAGCGCACCTTCCTCAGCCGAATCAAACAAGTCAAGAATACAGTGAGCGATGTGCGATAAAACAACTGCTTGTGGTAAAGATATTTTTTTTGTCTCCTCCTTTTCTTATCTCACCTCTTGATGTCTCTGATATTTTCTTCTTCAAAGCTGTAACTCTCTACTATGCCCTAGGGTTAATTAAGATGTACCAAACACCGAACGATCAGAGAGAATCCAAAAGCTCCACAGGTTAAGTGTCACACGGGAAACGTGTTGTCAGCCATGGATTCCTCCCGCCCAATCCCCTTGTTCTTTTCAAAGTGTTGTGATAGAGCAAGTAGTGAGGAATTAGCAGATACTTTTTCAAAACTCATTGAAAAAAAAGAAAGAAAAAAAGCTATTTTGGATTCAAACTTTGACATCTTGCCCCACTGACTTGCTGAGTAGACGACACAGCGGTAATATATATTTTTTGTATATTATTAAAAAAAATTAAATTAATCCTTTTATTTGGTGGGTAGGCTTTGAATTTATTAAAAGTAACAGTAAAGACATGTTATGCTACTGTGTGTGTGTGTGTGTGTGTGTCATATAAATGCTGTTCTTTTGAACATTCTGTGTGATGTTAGATGGAGTGGAATTTCCTTATATGGGTCCTAAGGGCACTTCTCCCGGAAGAGCGCGCGCTCCCGTATAGCAGAGCACTGAGAGCACAGACATCCACTGATCAGAGCGAGAGCGTCGCGAAATGTCACAAAAGGAGTGTGTTTTTGGTTGCCAGGGCAAGACAACCCTGCACAGATTACCAAAAAAAAAAAAATTAAGGGACCAGTGGACGGAGTTTATTTTTACAGAGCATCAACGGAGTTGTGCAAGTGTTTGTGTTTGTTCCCTGCATTTCGAAAATGCTTGTTTTACAAACAAGGCCCAGTTTGACGACGGATTTGCACATCGTTTAATTCTTAAGGATGATGCAGTCCCAACGAAAAAGGGTCACGATCGTGTGTTGGAACCGCAGGCGGTGAGTAAAACTGCTTCAAATATCTCTGCCTCCTTGTTAGTGCTTCCGCCTCCCATCGGAGACCCGGGTTCGAGCCCCGCTCGGAGCGAGTCGTTGCTGCTGCTGCTCTCGTTCAGTTTCAGCCTCTGGATCTGATTCTGGATCATAAATAAACGGCTGAATCTGACTGTTAGCCATGGTTTGTTTTGGATGATGGTTTTTTCCTCATGGTAATGTCACAGCTTCCAGACGCTCTCAACGCAAAAGCCTACTGGCGCTCGTGATTCTTTAGCTCCGCCCACACGTCACGCCTCCAGCCGGTCGTGTTTTTCCGGGAAAAATCGGTATAGACTATATTTCTCTTATGAATATAATAAAACTAAAGACTTTTTGGAGTCATGAAGGATGCAGTACTACTCTATAGGTACTCAAGATTAACAGGAGATTGAGTGAAAACGAGCATTTCACCCCTCCTTTAAATGTATTTTACAAGTTGCCCAATTCTTGTAAATGACCTACCCCTGACCTTGTCCCTAAACCTACCTGTCACTGGGGTCTAGAGAAATCATACAAAATCGCACAAGTGAAGACAAACGAATTCGTACAGTAAGAATTAAAATAGATACAAATTGGTTGTGAGATAGTGTTGCATATTAGCTAGTTACACGATCAAACTGAACCATTGACTTGACAGCTACAGTACTTTCACACAGCAGCAGAACTCAGTTGTTAGTCCAGTGTGGAGCTAAACTCTAGTAGCTTGTAGTAATTGTGGTAACAATCATACACAATTAGATTAGAAACCAGAATGACAACCGAATTCTATAACTGAACTGACTCCCTAAATTTACAAGAGAGCATGTAGTCCATAGGCTACATATATCCCTTAAAAGCATATTACACTCTATATTTTGTATCCTGTAAAGAACTCCAGCAGATCAACAGCGATAAGGAGATCTTCAAGACTGTGTGTCATACAGGTAAAAACCTAATGTTTCTTCTGTGGACTAATTAATAGCAGTACTCTTCTCTCTCACTGGCTTGCGGCTGACATTTGGTTCATGCTTGAGTGGATGTGGGGCTGATTTCCATCTTTTGCATGACGGGATTGCTGCGTGTGTGTGGGAATGGTTAAAGCAGTCTAGCGCATGGCTTCACAAGGACACTGGTGACGGCCCGTCTTCAGGAGACAGGATTAAGGTAGCGTGACAATCGTGTATTAAAAGCCCTTTGGCCCAGTCCGACTGCATTCACAGGTTAGAGGTTCAATGGCAGATGGTAGAATTCACACATACAGAAACACAAGGAGACTTATAACAAGTTGTGGTTGTGTTTTTCTTTATAAAATGAAATATGAAGGATTCAGAGCACCTTTAAGCATAGCATAAATGTGACCCTGCAGCACAAAACCATTCGTGAGTAGTACAGGTATATTTGTAGCAATAGCCAACAATACATTGTATGGGGCAAAATGATCATTTTTTTCTTTTATTCCAAAAATCATTGGGATATTAAGTAAAGATCATGTTCCAAGAAGATGTTTTGTACATTTCCTACCGTAAATATATCAAAATGTAATTTTTGATTAATAATATGCATTGCTAAGAACTTAATTTGGACAACTTTAAAAGCGATTTTCTCAATATTTCGATTTTTTTCTGCACCCTCAGATTCCAGATTTTCAAATAGTTGTATCTCGGCCAAATATTGTTCTATCGCAACAGACCAGACATCAACGGAACGCTCATTTATATAGCTTTCAGATGATGTGTAAATCTCAATTTCAAAAAATTTACCCTCATGATTGGTTTTGTGGTCACAAATGTTATGCAAAGCATGATATATTAAATTAATACGATGACATATCTTCCACTGGATGACCTGTGAAATTACCGTTTTTTCTACTTACATTGTCTGTTCAAAAATTATTCTCAAATTCAAGCCCCATTTTAAAAGAACTGAATAAACAGAAACCGCCGCGGCCATGTTTTTTGGATTAAACTCTGACTCTAGAAGCAAACGTGTTTTTCCAGCCTCCCCTCGTTGACCCTGACTCACTCAGGAACAGTGTCTGTTGTATAGTGAAGAAGCTTGTATTAATATGCAACCTCTCGTAATGTTTGCCTTAAACAGTTCTCAAGAAGTTACCATTACAAATATCGTGTCTGTACACAGTCACTGGCTTGCACAAACAAGCCGGAGAGTCGTGGCAGCTGAGCAGATGATTAGAGCCACTTCACGGACGATCATGATTAGCGCCGTTGGCTTCGTGCCACTGACTGCACCGCATGACCAGCACACACCAAACTGAAAACAAACCAAGAATTTGTGTGCCAGAATGTGGTACATCTTTCACAGCACTGAATGTAGATGATCAGTTATCATTCTTGATTTATTTAACAGAAAAATGAATAAAACACGAATCACACATAAAAACGTTTAAGATGTAAAGTAAAATGTTCTCTAAATCAATTTTAATGTGCTTACATGTGGTAAGATTTTTGTTAAAATTTTTGCTTAGGTTTTAGTAATTGTAGGTACTTTGGTGATTTTTATTATTATCTTTTTGTATATAATATATATATATATATATATATATATATATATATATATATATATATATATATATATATATATATATATATATATATATAGACTTTTGATCTGTTTTTAATTTCGGTTTTAGTTTCAGTCATTTTTGTTTAACAAATTACTAAATTAATCTCTTGGACATTTTTCATATTTGTATTTTATTTCAGCTTCATTACAATTATTTGACAATATCAGCATTGTGACTCTAACATGTCAAGTATAAAAAGTGATGTCACATATTCTCTAAAAGCCTTAGATATCATTCTATGTTATGATCAGTTATACCATTTGCTGTCAAATATGATCATTTTTATCTACTTACTGACCCTGTGCAGGTCTACAGCTGTCTTTTCTGTAATATTATTTCAGGTTTCATTGCTTTGTTCTCATATGACAACAAAATGGTTTGCTTGATGTTCTCGAAACAACAGACTTGGACTAAGCAGACAAACATTTTTCCAATATATAATATGCTTAAATATGAAACAGTTTAAATAAAAACTTGTTCGCTACTTATTTTTTATTACGTTTTTTCTAGATCTCAGAATAACTATATCAGCTTAACATTTATGGCACTAAACAGAATTTTATATTGATTATAAAAAGGGTCTATTGTAAAAATGGATGTAAGGACTCAAAAATATAGCATTTTGTTTAGCTTTTTGCAAAATTCTGCACAATTTCAACCAGTCCAGACAACACTTACAGGCTTCTCTGTTGTTTTGCAAACCTTTGGAAAACAGACTCTTTTCTCCAAGTCTTCTCTGTGCAGTAATGCTGCTATAGCGCTGCTCGGGGCGTGAAAAGAGGCTGAGGCAGAGCGAGCTGGAGAAGAAGAGAGGATGAACCCAGGCTTTGCCACAAGCGTCAGCGCACAGGGGAGAAAGACGGGGCTCCCTGTAGCAGCCCTCAAACAGACAGGCCTAAAGCAGTACATACTGCTGATCACACTGACTGAAGGAATCCAGCCATCCCGCCCTTTCTTTGTTCAGCACATCAAGACAACTTCGTCTTTCCAGCCGTTTTCTTTGGTTAAACTAGTATATTTAGGTTTCCCGGCACTGTGTTAGGTAATATATTTGGTGGAGCACTTCAATTAATAGATACGCAAACCATTTTTTGTGTGTTTTTATTTTACACCAGCAAATACAGTTATTTTACAATGTGTATACTGAGCAGTTTTTCCTGCTGTTTACTGCATACTATAATCTAATGCAACATAATAAGCAAAATGTAAACAATAGCACTTGACTCATTTATTTATATCGGAGTTTGACATTAGCATGTTGCTAAGCTAATGACACTATGATCTCATAAAAAACACATAGTATTATAGTGTAAAATCTAATTTTAGTAACAAAAAATTACATTAATGATACTTTTAAGCCCTGAATACAATCAGCATTTTTCTTAACTGTCCGCCATTTTGAATGTTTTTGTTTTATTTAAGGAGCTACTCAAAGTGCACTTTGGGATTTTCTTTTGAATTTAAGGAAATGAAGCATAATACAGCTATCGACATTTTAGATTCTGAAGTCGGCATGAAATGAAATTGAATTGATTTTTCCTTTTACTAGATCTTTAAAATTCTGTCTGTGGACTCAGTTTAGCTGGGTTTTAGCTTAAGTTATAAGTTATACACCCATTATTCACCCATCTTGCTCTATTTATAATCATTTAAAAATAGACATATATTCCAAGAAAATACAATTTTATTACTAATAAAACAATTCATAAAATTAGTATATTTTCGTAGCTATTCCCCTAGTGGCTCTTAAAAGCATTACTGCCCTTCAATAACTACGATTGACCAAGAAAAGTTACCGATTTGTCAAGTTGGAAGATGATGATTTGGAAAGGTCAAAACACTAATCTATAATATAAATAACATCACATAATGTATTTATAATCAATATCAGGAAAACAAGTTTCTAGCGAACGGCGTAAATCTAAACACTCAACTTCCACGGTTTGTGTCATATTTACATGTGATACCATGTATAATTAAGAAACAGAAATAGGCTACTTACTTATGTGTCTGAATGTAATGTTTGACCCAATTAAAAAACACACACACATGAAACAAAATGGTGACATCGAGGTCAAATAATGTGAGGGCTGCATTAGCCAGCCAAGCAACTGCCATTGAGGAAAATAAGAATGCGAACAAATAGCTAATTTCCACATTTGAACTAATAAATGACGAAGATGCATCCATGAGCAACTAATTAATAGCAGCCAGCAACATTAAACAGAGACAGAAAGGTTGCCAGTGTTTTCCAGTGCTATTGTTTCAGTCCTATCCTGTGCCGTAGTGACAGAATGACTTCCTCTGTTGTCTGAGTTTGAGCCTCATAAAAGGAAGCTGTCATGACAACACCAAAGGCACCAGCCTCGTCTTCCCATCCAGAGAGAGAGAGAGCGTCTGCTGGAGACGGGCCACCTCTCAACACGTCAGTCCTTCAGCGGAGCCCGTCTGCCCAGAGGGTAGAGTACAGAGGCTGGGGCCGCTGTTTACCATACGCACCTCCGACTACAGCACTAATGAACCCACGGGACAGCCGAGACCTCCGAAACAGAAAATAATGAGAATTAAGGAAATATTAATCAAACTCTGGTGCTCTCAGACTGCTTGTGTTTTAGGTAGCTGGTGAGGATGCAGAGTAGCTCTTCTGGCCTAGCCTGTGGAAATACAGTCTTCCAGAGAACAAGACGGCAGCAAGACTGCTAGCTGGAGGACATGGGATCACACATGCACACAAATATACTGATAAGCATGCACACTTTGTACCATTATGACTAGGAACTCCCCCTGTTTAGTCCATAATTAAATACCCAGCACTGCACAAGTAGTCAGGCAGGCCATGGGCATCAATAGAGACGACAGGACAAAATCTGTATTATACAACTCCTTATTCATGAGGACCGCTGTCTGCTAGTGTCTGAACAGATGTGCTCTCTTAAGGGGTATTCACACAGAGAACTGTAGCGACGAATCAACCGAGTGCCGTTTCATTGGCTACTCACAGAATAGCATACTAGCATACTATGCTCACTATTGCCACAGTAAAACTGTGCAAATTTTATATTTTTACAGTAGAATTTTATTGACGCTGCTTTACTAAATCACTGTTTGTGTTAGCGGGACGTTATGAAAACAGGCCTACACATACTGTTTTCACTCTGAGATCCGCAGGCAATCTCCTTCGCTGAACACTTAGATTACTGTAATCATATTTGAACATACTTGACACCTTGCCATTTGAAAACGTCAGTCATTTGCTCTTCCCACACCGGCGTGTTTCCAGCGAAGTCTCGCTGTGTTGTTGGTGCTGTGGTCTCCCTTTGACATTCATGGGCTCCAGGTCTTATCTGAATGATTGAATGCCGGCGTTTGCCGAGCTAAATTGCGTCGTTTCAATCCGGGAGAGAGTTGCCTCCGGATTCATGGCGGTCCCTGTAGGCCAGCCTTCGAGAAGAACAGCATGTTGTACATCCACATAAAACAGAAAAAATATGAGAGGTACTCTCCTCTTTATGACACAGAAATTAATCTGTCACTGGAGCTGGATTGTAAATCTCAGGCCTGCTTTGCAGAGATCCGCAGACAATCTCCTTCGCTGAACACTTAGATTACTGTAATCATATTTGAACATACTTGACACCTTGCCATTTGAAAACGTCAGTCATTTGCTCTTCCCACACCGGCGTGTTTCCAGCGAAGTCTCGCCGTTGTTGGTGCTGTGGTCTCCCTTTGACATTCATGGGCTCCAGGTCTTATCTGAATGATTGAATGCCGGCGTTTGCCGAGCTAAATTGCGTCGTTTCAATCCGGGAGAGAGTTGCCTCCGGATTCATGCGCGGTCCCTGTAGGCCAGCCTTCGAGAAGAACAGCATGTTGTACATCCACATAAAACAGAAAAAAATATGAGAGGTACTCTCCTCTTTATGACACAAAATTAATCTGTCACTGGAGCTGGATGTAAATCTCAGGCCTGCTTTGCCAAAATACTGTTTAACCCCTTTACTCTGTATTTTATCTTTTATTGGAATAAACATAAAACAGCACAAAGGGGTAATGTCCTCATCAATATTAAACAGGGCACAGTGGTTCCTTTTAAAATGGAAAAAGAAAAATGTTTTAGAATTTTTTTTTTTTGTAAATCCCACAAAGAATGGCAAGTTTAACTCACTGAATTAAATATTATATTTTAAAAAAAAATTATTTTAAACTAAATAAATAAAAGTACTCTAGTAATCTTTCTTTTATTTATGGTTTAGAAAAATCACGAACAGTACACAGTTGCCTTAAAAAGTGTGATTATCTTTCAGGTAAACTTTTTTTTTTCTTTCTTTCTTTTGGGTAGCTTAATAAAACTGTAATTGTAGAAATAAAAATCTGTTTCTATACAACATTTCAAATCATACACTGATTCTTTGTACCTTTATAAGTAATTTCTATTTATTTATTATACTTATTTGCATAATTTGCATAGTTTCCTATACCCACACACACACACACTTTTATTCTCTAAAATACAATTATTTCTGTATATTTGGTAAATAAAAGCATATCTTTTAAATATGCATTATGTAATATGGCATATAAAGTAATGATGTAAACTGATAGAAATTAAAACATTTTTTTATACAAACAACCTGCATTGTTTCTAATTCATCTTTAAAGATTTTTTAAAATAATTAAAAAACGTATTATAATATAGACGATGCCATGCAACAAATTCTATACCTTTATTAACACATTTTTAAGTACATAATAAATAATCTGTTTCTCTTAATGCATTATTTTTCCTCTCTGCTTTATTTTCTGTATGTGGGAAACATTATCTATGTGAAAACAACGTCCGTCCAGATCTACAAGTCCATTAAGTGGTGAGAGACATCTAGGCCCTTTTTTTTCATCTTCCTCCTCCAAACATTTCTTTCTCATTAGGTTTCTCTCTCTCTGAAGGAATGAGGCCTGCCGGGGCCGTTAGAACTGCATTGTCAACTCTTCAGCGGATCTCACCCTCAGAGACCACAAACTAAACAGGGGAAAGATCTAGTGGAGGAACCTCTTTCTGGTATGCTAATCAAGTTAGCTGGAGGTTAAATTAACATTTTTAATTAAAAAATTAGCACCAAACAAACACAGCAAAACACACTGATGATTAAAACATCTAAATAAAGCCTCCTCGCCGAAGAATGAGCAGGAGGAGGCAGCGTGAAAACTATTTTATTGCTCTCATAAAGCACATCCAGAGAGGAAACTCTCATCTGAATGACATTGAGTCGTTGGCCGATTATGTACGAGATGAATGGACTGGCTCAGGCGTGTCAATATGCTGTGGGTGATTATCATGGAAATGATTGGGTGGTAAAACACGACGCTCGATTTCATCAAGTATCCAGTCAGGGAAAGTGTTTTGTAATTAAAGCCTTTATGTGGCGATATGTGATGCATGTATGTAGAGCATATTTAAATTATATCCCTAGAAGAATCTCAAACACCAGGAACGCGCTCTTCTAATGTGTAAGTTACCACTTTTTAATTTCTTTTAAAATTAAGGGATAAAATATGGTAATTCCAAATGAGATCAAACATGAAGTATTTGTTAATGAATAATAATAATAATAATAAAATAATCATTAAAAAGGCAGTTACAAACATCAAAGTAATCCCAGAGCAAACTGCAGATGGTTTCCGGCTGTGAGCTGTGGCTCTATCGCTCTCTAGTGGAAATACAGTTGAAATGCAACTCACTTCTTAAAACTCATTTATAACTCACAGAAGCCCAGAAAGACTCTGGCAGGGGGTTTACTAACTTTTTGATGCCAGATACCACCTCATATTTGGTGAATCCCTTGTGAAAGCCTCCTTCCTAAAACACAAATATGCAGAAATATGGGACTCATTTATGGTATGTGTAAAAAATAAAATAAAATAATTAATATTATTACAATGTATTATCTAAATAATTTTAAAGCTCTAAAGCTAAAATAAATCAACACATTTTTTCTATGTATTTGTAATGAGATAAAAAATAGTATATATTTTTTATAATCTATTAATAAATAACATTTATTTGTATAGAGCTTTTCACTATAAATATGGGTCCAAAGCAATGCTTTTCTTTTATTTAATTTTTTTAAATCTAAAATTTGCAGTTGATCCCCTTGTGGATTAGTTTTAAAATTTAAGGCCCACTTAAAAATATATAAATAAATAAATAAAAAGGATGTCATTCCATTAGATAAAATTGGTGTTGGGCAATGATTTAATGTTTTTGTGTACATAACATACTGCATGTGTGTGCTTTGTATATTTATTTGTGTGTGTGTGTGTGTGTGTGTGTGTATATATATATATATATATATATATATATATACACACACACACACACACACACGAAAAATGTTTATATATTAAATATATATATATATGTGTGTGTGTGTGTGTGTGTGTGTGTGTGTAAATATTTTCAAAATATATACTGTATGTGTGTCTTTTTATACATATAATATATATACACACACATATATTATCCATCCATCCATCCATCATCTTCCATTCATCAGACGCCCAGACTTCCCTCTCCCTAGCCACTTCTTCCAGCACTTCCGGGGGGACCCCGAGGTGTTCCCAGGCCAGCCGGGAGACATAGTCCCTCCAGCGTGTCCTAGGTCTTCCCCGGGGCCTCCTCCCGGTGAGACGTGCCTGGAACACCTCCCTGGGAAGGCGTCCAGGAGGCATCTGAAATAGATGCCCGAGCCACCTCAGCTGGCTCCTCTCGATGTGGAGGAGCAATGGCTCTACTATGAGCTCCTCCCGAGTGTCTGAGCTTCTCACCCTATCTCTAAGGGAGTGCCCAGCCACCCGACGGAGAAAGCTCATTTCGGCCGCCTCGTATGGTGCGAAATCGTATGGTGCCCCAAACCAGACACTCTCCGGCCCTTGGCTGCGCATAGAAATTCTGTCCATAAAAATTATGAACAGAACCGGTGACAAAGGGCAGCCCTGCCGGAGTCCAACATGCACCGGGAACAGGTCTGACTTACTGCCGGCAATGCGAACCAAGCTCTTGCGCCGGTCTTACAGGGACCTAACAGCCTTAAGTAGGGGGCCGCCGACCCCATACTCCCAGAGCACCCTCCACAGGATGTCGCGAGGAACACGGTCGAATGTCTTCTCCAAATCCACAAAACACATGTGGACTGGTTGGGCAAACTCCCATGAACCCTCCAGCACCCTGGAAAGGGTATAGAGCTGGTCCAGTGTTCCATGACCGGGACGAAAACCACACTGTTCCTCCTGAATCCATGGTTCCACCAGCGGCCTAATTCTCCTCTCCAGTACCCAGCATAGACTTTCCCGGGGAGGCTGAGAAGTGTGATCCCCCTATAGTTGGAACACACTCTCCGGTCCCCCTTATTGAAAAGAGGGACCACCACCCCGGTCTGCCAGTCCAGAGGTACTGTCCCCAACCGCCATGCGATGTTGCAGAGGCGTGTCAGCCAAGACAGCCCCACAACATCCAGAGACTTGAGGTACTCGGGGCGGATCTCCTTGCCACTGAGGAGCTTTTTAACTACCTCAATGACTTCAGCCCGGGTGATGGATGAGTGCTCCTCTGAGTCCCCAACCACTGCTTCCTCAAAGGAACACAAGTCCGTGGGATTGAGGAGATCCTCGAAGTATTCCTTCCACCGCCCGATGATATCCCCAGTTAAGGTCAACAGGTGCCCATCTCTACTGTAAACAGTGTTGGTAGGGCACTGCTTCCCCCTCCTGAGGCGTCGAACAGTTTGCCAGAATCTCTTCGAGGCCAACCGATAGTCCTTCTCCATGGCCTCACCGAACTCCTCCCAGGCCCGATGTTTTGCCTCCACGACTACCCGGGCTGCAGTCCGCTTGGAGTCTGCTGGAGTCCCACAAGCCTTCAGGCCCGATAGGACTCCTTCAGCTTGATAGCATCCCTTACTTCTGGTGTCCACCACTGGGTTCGGGGATTGCCGCCTCGACAGGCACCGGAGACCTTACGGCCACAGCTCTGAGCAGCCGCAGCGACAATGGAGGTGGAGAACATGGTCCACTCGGACTCAATATCTCCAGACTCCCTCGGGATCTGGTCGAAGCTCTGCCGGAGGTGGGAGTTGAAGATCTCTCTGACAGGGGGCTCGGCCAAACGTTCCCAACAGACCCTCACAGTATGTTTGGGTCTGCCGAGTCTGTCCAGCTTCTTCCCCCGCCATCGGATCCAACTCACCACCAGGTGGTGATCAGTTGACAGCTCCGCCCCTCTCTTTACCCGAGTGTCCAAGACATATGGCCGAAGGTCTGATGACACGACCACAAAGTCGATCATCGACCTCCGGCCTAGGGTGTCCTGGTGCCACGTGCACTGATGGACACCCTTATGCTTGAACATGGTGTTCGTTATGGACAAACCGTGGTTAGCCCAGAAATCCAATAACAGAACACCGCTCAGGTTCAGGTCAGGGGGGCTGTTCCTCCCAATCACGCCCCTCCAGGTGTCACTGTCACTGACCACGTGAGCGCTGAAGTCCCCCAGCAGAACGACGGAGTCTCCAGTCAGAGCACTGTCCAGCACCCCTCCCAGAGACTCCAAGAGTATTATGTAAACAAAAACTTTTATTTTGGAAGCAATTTATCGCGATTAATCGTTGCCCAGCACTAGATAAAATATAAACCAAGTAGCATTTTTTGTAATTATATTTTAAATTAAATGGGCACAAACACATTTCAAGCAAAACAGAAATAAATTTGAGTGATAAAGCAATAGATATGAATTAATGTTCATTCATATGGTTTAAGACTAATTTATTGTGTGTGTGTGTGGGGGGGGGTAGTAAATAATAGTCTTTAAATAAAGCACTCAAGCCAAAATAAATGATTAATAAATTATTTTCAATAACGTTTTCATGAAATAGTAATTTAATAATTGAATGAAATAGTAATTTAATAATTGAATGAAATCATATTTTTTTATAATTATTTCAATTACACAACAATTAAACAACTTTAATTTTTGTTTTAATATATTATAATTATATTTTCATTCTTAAATTTGAAATATTTGTAAATGTCATTCTATTAGATAATGTAATCAAATTAATTTTTTTATAATTATTATTTACTTATATTTTTTATTAAATGAGTGCAAACATGCAACATTTAAAAATATACAGCCATTCTTTGTAGTTTTCTAAATAATTTATTTTCTATCTTATACTTATTGAAGTAATTTCAGTATTTACTATACAGGTGCTGGTCATATAATTAGAATATCATCAAAAAGTTGATTTATTTCACTAATTCCATTTAAAAAGTGAAACGTGTTTATTATATTAATTCATTACACACAGATTGATATATTTCAAATGTTTATTTCTTTTAATTTTGATGATTATAACTGACAACTAAGGAAAATCCAAAATTCAGTATCTCAGAAAATTGAAATATTTACTTTCATCAGAGAACATAACGTTGGACCACTCAGCAGCGGTTCTGTCGTTTTTGTCTTTAGACGCTTCTGATGCTGTCTGTTGTTCAAGAGTGGCTTGACACAAGGAATCCGACAGCTGAAACCCATGTCTTGCATACGTCTGTGTGTAGTGCTTTTTGAAGCACTGACTCCAGCTGCAGTCCATTCTTTGTGAATCTCCCCCACATTTTTGAATGGGTTTTGTTTCACAATCCTCTCCAGGGTGCGGTTATCTACCACATCTTTTCCTTTCCTTCACCTCTCTATTAATGTGCTTGGACACAGAGCTCTGTGAACAGCCAGACTCTTTTGCAATGACCTTTTGTGTCTTGCCCTCCTTGTGCAAGGTGTCAATGGTCGTCTTTTGGACAACTGTCAAGTCAGCAGTCTTCCCCATGATTGTGTAGCCGACAGAACTAGACAGAGATACCATTTAAAGGCCTTTGCAGGTGTTTTGAGTTAATTAGCTGATTAGAGTGTGGCACCATGTGTCTTCAACATTGAACCTTTTCACAATATTCTAATTCTCTGAGATACTGAATATGGGATTTTCCTTAGTTGTCAGTTAAAATCATCAAAATTAAAAGAATTAAACATTTGAAATATTAGTCTGCATGTAATGAATGAATATCAACTTTTTGATGATATTCTAATTATATGACCAGCACCTGTATATGTATGCATGCATGTATATATATATATATATATATATATATATATATATGTGTGTGTGTGTGTGTGTGTGTGTGTGTGTGTAATTGCATTATGTATACACATTACATATTTGAAAAAAAATTCACACAACTAGAAATGAAAAAAAAAATGCATTTGACCTGCATTTGTTTTCATTTTTTTTTTTCTAGTAATTTTAGTAATTTCTAGCAATTTAAACATTTTAAGCAATAAAAAAAGACATTTTTAAAGATAAAGCAAGCAATATTATAAATGTTAAATGTGGTTTAAATGACAATTTTTTTTTTTGAGAGGTCTTTGTATCTAAATATAATTTAAATGCAAAAAACGACCAATATAGAGTTGCTAGAAGCTCTTCATGGAAATAAAGAAAGAACAAAAAACTGAAGCAGAGATCAATGGTCTCTGTTCTTTTATTTCGTCGTATAGAAAGGGGTATGTTGTGAAAGAAGTGAATGTTCTTCGTGCAAGAAACTCCAGAAAGCCACCGACATCCTTTCAGATTCACTTTTTTTGGACAGATTCTGTCTCTAAAGGTCGATGAAACCATATAAGGCACATTTAGCTCTTACTTCTTAAAGGAAGCACGTGGTTATTTCCTGTCTAAGTGAGTGTGTGTGTACAGGACGCTGCAGCAGGGCAGGGACTATATTGAAGGCCAGGCACAGTAGATGGATGTCCTTCTCGTGCTCTTAATCGTCTCCACCGCACAGGCTCAACAGAGCCCTCTGGTAGTCTCCCTTTGTGTGCTCCTGAGGAAATTCAACACATTTCAAAATCAGTACATAGGATCAGTTGTATACACTGGCATACAGTAATATTAGAGGAACGTACAGCAATGGTCTGGTACAGAGACTTCCCGTGATGGGCCTTGAACTCTTGTCTGATCTTCTTGAGGTCCACCTCGCACCGGGACACCATGATCCGGGTCAGCACCTTTTCCTTCGCCCCTTTGCTCTAAAAGACAGAACGGCGCACCGTTATAAGAGAAGCGCCTGATGCAATTCCACTGCAAGACACGGTCTGAAACATCAGCAGATCCTTTGAAGATCTGCTTCCAAGCCCATGAAAGAATAAAGTGTGTTACCTTCATGGCGTCTTGCAGTCTGTTGGCGAAATACAGCTGTTTGTTTTCAAAGCACTGAACTGAGGAAGACAAGATTCGGAGATTAGACTCGGCCGCTGAGCTAATAGTAGCTTCCCCAAACTCTTAAACTAGAAAATATTCGCTAACATGGGCCGTCCAACTTAACATTTATAGATCTCTTTCAGCAAGGCCGAGCAAAATATTAATGACTGAGTGGAAGATAGTCCAAATACCAGCTTCCATTAGCAACTTGTTAATAAGTCATTCGTTGTGTTTTTGGCTTTCACTAACACTTATTATGTATGTCCTATTCCAGCATTCTTTTTTTTTAAACTGTCGTCTTTGTTTTCGCTTGATATCTAGGTCCAAGGATAACACTGAAAATTCACCATGGTTTTACTTAAAAACAACAAAAACAACAACAAAAAACATGCTATGCTATGAACTTTTGCTACAAACTGTGGTTATACAAATGGTATTCAATACGCCCCAAAAAATGTACTACTCTTTCAGTATAATAAAACCATAGTTCACTTTTGTAAGAGAAAGGCTAATGGCTAGCTGTACAAAAACAGACTAGGACTTCGTCATATCTCATTCTAACTTCCTGTTTCAACAGGATATACAAAGTGGAGGTTCAAAGAGAAATCTCACCCAAGGTGAGGAAGGACACCTCCAGATCTCCCTTCACCTCTTTGCGGATGCTCTCCTGCATGTCATAGGGGCTGTAGCTCTTGTATCTCTCAAACACTACAAAAGACAACACAAAATCACATTAATAATAATAATAATAATATGTGTGGAAGGAAGGGTTAAAAGGCTCACAGACCTTTCTGGAGGTGAGGGATGCTTCTCTCGGACATGATGGAGATCCAGCACTTCACATCAGTGCCCTTCCGCTTGACTCCAGCCTCAAACAGGGCCTGCACAGCAGATCGAAAATATGGAAATGTTGTAAATAAATGGAATAGGCATAAATCATTTCTATAAAGAAGTAATTTCTTTACGAATTATACATAAATAAATAAATAAATTAATAAAAAAAAAAAAAAAAAATATATATATATATATATATATATATATATATATATATATATATATATATATATATACACACATTTTTTTTTTAGTTATTTATAAATAAAAAATGTAAACTTATGCATTTTGCAGACACTTTTATCCAAAGCTACTAACAGTGCATTCAGGCTCACATTTTTTACCTAAACGTGTTCCCTGGGAATTGAACCCACAACCTTGAACCCACAACCTTTTGCTCTGCTAATGCAATGCGCTACCACTAAGCCATTTCAAAGTTTAATATTTACTTAATGAATTTAATAGTATATTAATAATATATGAATACTATATTATGAATAATAATTTTTCAGAAATATATCATTTATATACATTGCGTATAATTAAACGGTTCGTTTTTTTGTTAGTATAATTGAGTATTTGAATATAATTGCATAAAAGTGAATATTTAAAAAATAAAGTAAACGTAAACAAATAGTGTATAAAATACATTTCAATAAATAAACAATTTGTTTAAATTTTATATGAAAATATTTTTTTAAAGTTTAATATATATATAATGCAAATACATATATAAATAACATGTAATTGTTGTAAATATATAATTTATAAATCTTGTACTTGATAATATATATATATCATTATATGTGTGTATTTTATATTTTTTAAACTAATTTTAAAATATGAATATTTAAATAAATAGTATAAATTGCATAAAAAAATTGTAGTTTTTAGTTTTATGTAATTATATAAAAGTTAATGAATATATTATATATATAAGTTTATAAACTGAAGTTTAATATTTAGGATAAGATTTTTTTAAAACACTGCTGCTCTAATAAATGCTTGATTTCTAAATGTTACATTCAGATATTGATTCATTAATGTTTCAATGAGAGATAAACCTCAGGAACTCACTCTGGCATCTTCATCGATTTTCGGGTGGTCCACGATGGAGCTGGGCTCGGCTCTCTTGGCCTGGTGTGGAACATCACGGTTTGAGAAGTGACAGATACACTCAGGATCTTAATTCAGACACATATTAGTTACACAGCACACAGACCCACCTCAACCAGAGCCAGCAGGAGTTTAGCGAAGTCTCCTGAAGTATCTCCACACACATCCTTCTCCAGGTCCTTCTTGAACACTACAATGAGACACACAGTTCACACCACGGCCTCGTGCTCCTAATAAGAACACTTCTATACTCCCATCCTCACATTCTTTGTAGACTTTCTTGATCTCCATGAGCTCAGCTTTGCTTCGAGAGCAGACGATCTCAATCAGAGACTCTTCATCTGTTCCCAGACCCTGCAAACACACAGACATTAGGTTTCTGACCGTCTAGATTTCACTCCCACTTCATCTACGCAATACAAATTCAATTCAAAGTCATTCATATTGCGTTCACCTTGATGGAGGCTCTGATTTCGGAGGCGTCGTACTGCGCAGTGCTCTTCATGAGGCCCAGGATGACCGTTTCCAGAGAGCCAGACAGCGCCCCCTTCAGGGCCGAGATCATATCCTGAAAGTGAGATGAATAGGAGTGTTATTATGACAAATAATGGACAAGGATATGTTAATACAGAAGCACATGATATATACAGTACACTGACCTTCTTGGCTCTCCTCTCATACGCGAAGGCGATTTCTCTCCGTTGGTTATATGTACGTTTGGTGAGGACATCAATTATGGTTTGCTCATCCACCCCTAAAACAAATAATGTTATTTTTATTTGCTTAGTTATTTATTAAATTAAAATGTCACTTTACTTTTTAAGTACATACTTAAAAAGATCTATTGGTCTAAAATGTTTTTATATAATTTAATATGATTTTTGATTGATTTCTTAGTACATTTAAAACATATTTATGAAGTTTTTTTTAGTAGTTTTGAATCTTATGTGTATGTGTGTGGGTGTATTTACAGATTTATTATAGATTTTAATATCTATCAATATTTATATTAGATTTTATATCTATATAAATATTTTATATAATTTGTGGCTTGTTTATTTTTATACACGTTTGTATAAAATATTTGTATTAATTGTATTTAATAAAATACTTAATATATGTAGCTCTTAATAAAAATATTATAATATAAAAAGCCAAGATTGTTTATTTTTCTTTTTTTACATTATTTCACAATTTTGTTTAATATAACGTAAAACAAAAAACTCCAAATGTAGGGCTCTCTATATATTACTATGTATGCTCAAATTATCACTTTACAATTTCATAAAGAAAAAAATTGCTAAGGTCATAAAACATTTTTTTCTAACAACTGTTAGAAAAATCACAAATTCTTAGAAATTATGCAATTTTTCTGTGGATATTTTTGTACAGTTTGCTAAAAAGCATCGTTCATGCAGGCGATATTTCCTTTGCAAATGTTAGCTGATAGTTTCTAAAGCTAAACACAGCACAGAGTCATTGAGGGGGAGGAAATGTGCTGCAAATGTTCCACAAGCGCTTCGATCTCTTCCAGACCGGATGATGACTCACTTCTACCACTGCTGCCCGTTCTGGACGGTTTTCACCTCATTATGGGCACAGCACACAAAGACGGGCCGGGTTAGAGCACACAACCAAACATGAATGCCTATTGTTGTTTAATGGCCCGTGACCATCATCAGATTACAAGTTTAAACAAGACGCCACAGATGCATCTGGAAGCTCTCATGAGCTCAACAGGTTCCAGCTCTGCTGCTCTCTTACCTTTAGTTTTGATAGCGGTCTCGATTCTGGCAGCGTCCTTATCTGGATCAAAGTTCGGATCCGGCACCACAGTAGGGTATGTGTCCTCCCCCTAGAGAGACGAACAATGTGATGATGTATTCATTTTGTATATAGTTCATCTTCATCTTTAATGCAGATCATTTGTTTTGTATGAAAACTTACGCCGCCCAGTTGCAGAGTGAGCTGCCCTAAGTACTCCTGTATCATCGACATCCTGGACTTCCTGTGGAGAGCAGCCAAAACCATCTGATTTACATCGCTTCTCTCGGCTTTCAGAGGAGACTCTGAGCGTCCGTCACATGCTTCACAGAGTTACGTAATGCAGAACTGCAGAGGGCATGTCAGTTCAGAGAACAGCGCTCTATTGCCCCGTCCTGAGTTTAGAAAAACTTAAAAACGCCTCATCCAACCATAATGAGTCAAGACTGAGCCAAAATCAAATAAATAGACTGTGAGATGAACGAGATACTGCAAGAAAAGCCAGTTCTGGGCAGTTTGCTGCTACATTACAGTTCACTTCTAATCAAATCATTAACTTCCATTGCAAAAAAAAAAAAAAAAAAAAAGGTGACATATATATCTCATTACGTATGATGCCGTTACTAGGTAATTAGACCAAAACAGGACCAGTAAACAGTAATTTTAAAACCCAGCATCTGGTAAAACCTAAGCAAACAGACAGACACACCCTTGAGAGGGCATGCTGGGAAAATTCCTTACAGCAAGTAAGACAGATCCATCCATGTCTCAGGCGTTTCTCACAACCTTATGGTTTTAAAACATTTAAAACGTGCCTTTCTCTAGAAATCTGGTTGACTTGCATGCAAAATTGCTCGTGTTATGAGAAAAGGAGATCCTTTTAGCACAATATATTGTTTTTCATACCATAGAAAGTTAAAAGAGAACATTGATTTGCTTTATGAATGTTGATTTATTTGAATAAAGTGCCGGTTTACCAGCTGAAGGGAAAGGTTTTGAGCTTACCTTGAGTGATCAGCAGATCTCAGATGCTGTGCAGAAGGATCCCAGCTATGGAGGGTGTGAAGGGTGTGGTGCTTAAATAGCAGAGGCGGTCCAGGACGCTCCTCTCCCTGCCCCTTGAGCTTGGAGCTCCTGTTCTGAAGGTGGGCGGAGCTTCACTAAAGGCATTTTTAAACCTCAGAGTATGAAAGGAAGGAGGAAGCTGATCGAGGCTGTGGTTTCAGAAGGGAAATGAAGTATGTCTTAGTGAACCATTGGTTAAGGTGACTTCCAACTAATCTTCGAGTCTTAAAGGTATCAAACCCTCTAAAATGATCAATCGGTCGTCATTTACATATTTTAAATGTGTAAAACTTTCTTCTGTGGAATCTTTGAATATAAACAAATAACTTAAAAACTAAACAAATTTTCCCTTACAACTGCAGTACTAAAAAAAATTTAAACTGCCTGAAAACAAAATGAAACAAAACACAAAAAAAACGATTTATTTAATTCTAAGAAGAGTGCAAATACATGTACATATTAATGTGCTTAATAAAAATACCCTGCAATTGTACTTTTAGTGTACTAAACCCGTATAATTAATGTCTGATCAGTTTGAACAACTAATTTTGTACTTGATGGACGTTAATTGTGTGGAAGTATGCTGAAGAACAACTTAACATATGCTGAGATATATTTAATTGTGCTGAAAGGGAACTGTTGCAATTATACTTCAGGGACACTTTAAATATTTTGTATATAAAGACAGATATTATTCAGAGATCAAACAACCCTCATCAACAGTGACATTAAAACATGTCTTAATATGGAGATATGTGCATCCAAATAAAAGTTTCATTATAATTTTTATGTCAGAAAGTCTACAGCGATACGTCAGTAAATATATGAATAGATTTGAAGTATACATTACATTACATTAATAACTCGCCCTCATGTCGTTCCAAACCCATAAGACCTCCATTTTATCTTCGGAACACAGTTTAAGATATTTTAGATTTAGTCCGAGAGCTCTCAGTCCCTCCATTGAAGCTGTGTGTACGTTCTACTGTCCATGTCCAAAAAAAGCAATAAAAACATCATCAGAGTAGTCCATGTGACATCAGAGGGTCAGTTAGAATTTGTTGAAGCATCGAAAATACATTTTGGTCCAAAAACAGCAAAAACTATGACTAAGCATTGTCTTCTCTTCCGTGTCTGTTGTGAGACAGTTCAAAACAAAGCAGTTTGTCATATCCAGTTCGTGAACGAATCATTCGATGTATCCGGATCTTTTTGAACCAGTTCACCAAATCGAACTGAATCGTTTTAAATGGTTCGTGTCTCCAATACGCATTAATCCATAAATGACTTAAGCTGTTAACTTTTTTAATGTGTCTGACACTCCCTCTGAGTTCAAACAAACCAATATCCCGGAGTAATGTATGCACTCAAACAGTACACTGACTGAACTGCTGTGAAGATGAACACCGAGCCGAGCAAGATAACGACTCGTTCACGAGTCAAGAACCGGTTGCATCGGTTTTCGGATCACCAGTAGTTCTTTCTGACAGTTCGATTCAATAAACCGGTTGAAGAAAACGGTTCACCAGTTCTTTTGTGCTCAACGTAATGACGTCATTGTCAACACGTCAATGTTTTTTGTCCATTCAATGAAAATCAGAGGGGTTTAATTAAAAAAAATGGAACCACTTTATATTAAGTGTCTTTACTACTTCCATTTAAATGAATATTTGATACAATGCACTTGTGTACATACATGTCTTTATTTTGTACTTATATTTAAAAATACCTTCCTATAAGTCATTTCTGTAGTTACATCTATAATTACACTATTTGCCCTACACCTATACCTTTAAACCAGCCTTAAACCTAACCAGACCACCAAACCTGGCCCTTACCTTAACCGTATCCCACCTCAACTGAACACAACAAGTAACCAACATGATCATTTAAAAATCAATATTATCATTATTATTAAAACAGAAACATGAAGCAAATGTGCATGTTTTCAGATCTACCAACGAGTCTGTATGGTGTACAAACATACGTGGACTAATTCTAATCTTGCAATATATTTAGTATTTATAGTATGCAAATTAGAATATAAGGTGGATCTCTAAATACTAAAACACACCCACAACTTTCTCTTATAAAACGGATAATTTTGCACTGGCGTGTCCAACGTGAATGTGTGTCACTAATGGAAAGGGAAGTCGTAGCCTAATGGTTAAGAGAGTAGGACTGGCAATTGAAAGGTTGTGAGTTTGAGTCCTGGGCCGGCAGGAATTGTAGGTGGGGGGAGTACATGTACAGTTCTCTCTCCACCTTCAATACCACGACTGAGGTGCCCCTGAGCAAGGCACTGAACCCCCAACTGCTCCCCGGGCGCCGCAGCATAAATGGCTGCCCACTGCTCCGGGTGTGTGTTCACAGTGTGTGTGTGTGTTCACTGCTCTGTGTGTGTGCACTTCGGATGGGTTAAACGCAGAGCACAAATTCTGAGTATGGGTCACCATACTTGGCTGAATGTCACGTCACTTTCACAAACAAAATAATTATAACAGATGTTATATTAAACAATAATTTATTTATTTTTTATTTCCTGCTGAAGAAATGTAAGCTTGCTTCTTAATGGTAAGTCACTGTATATAATATCAGGGGTAGTAAGTGCTTTTAAAGAATGAATACAGTAATTATACCAAAAATAGATTTTTACAAAAATCAAGGCTTTCCGTCCTTTCCACGTTCACTGGTTTGGGTTTTTTGCTGGTCTTTCATTATCTTAACTCTCATGTTGTCTCTCCATGCTCTCTTTTTTTTGCCTTTTTTACGCTTCTTTGTTGACTGATTCTGGTTGGTTGCTTGTGGCGGTCTCACCGCGCATTTTCCCTGAAGTTGCTTAGGTCCTGTTTCACCTTTTGCCTGTATGAGAAGAAAGTAGAATGTTTACTTTATAGATCGTGGTATAGCACCATTTGCATAGTAGTATTAAAGTTTATCTAAGTAGACTTAAGGTTGTTGGTTCAAATCCCACTGGTGGACATCCATGAACTGGAGAATTACAGAGATCAATCGAGGACAGTGAGAGCACAGAGCTCAATGGTTTACACAATCGACACACCTCCCAAGTTCTGGTGTACGTTTTGCTTCAATGGAATTTTAAGTGTCACGTTTCCAAAGACAGTGCTTCATTTGGGACCAATGTGATGATGCAAGAGAGTTACTGAGCATAGAAAAGGATGGGTGTGATCTCTTTATTACCTGTCCCGACAAGTATCCCAGTCACAAGAGCCTCAGACCATTGAATAAAAGAACATCAACAATCCACAATCTAAATTTACTTTAATTTTTGTAAGAATGAACAGAGTTTGCTATGGCAAGCATCGCTGTGATAACTCAGAACTTATCACAGAACTCAGTAACAACTTAGAAATGAGGTGAAATAAAAGTTAGAAACCACTAAAGATAAGAAACTTTCACCATCAATTGTTACTCAAACAGATTCATAGCATGACAAACAGTCCTGATAGCAGAAAGGGTGTGGTAACTCTGTGCAGGAATGTTATTGGGACATCATCAGTGACTGTTTATGTTGGCTGTGAGTGTGTGTATGCACATACCTTTGAGTACCCTATTTTACGGACTATAAGTTGCACTTCTTTTCATAGTTTGGCTGGTCCTGTGACTTATAGCCAGATACGACTTATTTATCAAAATTAATTTGAGATGAATCAAAAGAAATGAACCAAAAGAAAACATTACCGTCTCTGTGCTGCTCAGTGCTCCTGTCGTCTACACTGAAGACATAGAACGCCCTCTTGTTGTTTTCTCTTTGTTCTTGGTTCTAAATAAATGCAACTTATAGTCCAATGTGACAGGTTTTTCCTCGTCATGACGTATTTTTGGACAGACGCGACTTATATTTAGGCGCGACTTATAGTCCGAAAAATACGGTATATGTTGCATATCTCTGAAAATAGACACTTCTAACGTGCTCAGTGGCTCAAATCATTGCTTGAACCAGCAACCTACCAGTTACCAAATCTTATAACCCAATACACCACACTCTAGAAATAATGATAAAGGTAAGTTGCAGGCTGAATTCAAACCCAAATTTCCCACATAAGCACCACAGTTTAACATATCTGGAGCACACATTTGAACCAACAACCTTCCATTTACCAACTGAACTATAAAGACACCACTTGGTATGCTGCAGGCTAAATTCAAACCCAATTTTCCCAAACAAGCACCAAGGTTTAACATGTCTAGAGCACACACAGCAAACCTTTGGGCTACATTTCAAAGCTAAAAGATGGTCATACCTGAGGGGGTGGACGTGGGGGGAAGGTGCAGGGCGGCCTGCTGTGTTTCAGGTGAAATGGCAGGACACACGAGGGGTCCAGGGGAACCCAGGGAATCCCTGGAGACACTGCTGGGGGTCCGCAGTGTGCGTTCTGCAGGTTGTACACCCCGCGAGCAGCCTTGGTCTCGTCGCTAGCTTTAAAGATGGTCAGGAAACCCTCACGAGGTTTGTGGACTAACAGGTATCGTCCTTCCTGTAATCTGGGGCAGGTGTTAAAAGACACCTTTATTCAATTACAACACCGCAACAGCTGAAAGGAAATTTGTAGCTGATGACACAAGCTTTCCAGCGCAAACAACGAAAATGTCACATCCTTACAAATTCTGAACTACAGCCTCAATACCTAAAGCTTATACATGTCATTTTTAATGTTAAAATGTTTTCAAATATCCGAGCTTAATATGCAGAATTACACACTTTTAAAGTCAGACTGAAAGACAAATTTCACATTACAATATGCAAATCGCGCTAAGGGTAAAGTGACAATTTTTAAATTGATCTAAAAAAGTGAAAGAAACTCACGATGAGACTTTTTTCAGTAAATGGTAGAGGGTGTTTAAACATCTAGCTGGCCTGGGGGAAAAAAATATTACATTAAAACTTTACACAAGAGATGATTAAAATGAATAAATATTTATAAATTATTAAAAAAAAAATACAAATAATTATAAATAAATATCATTACAGTATTTCAGATAAGAATCTGTCAAACAGACATTCTATATATATATATATATAAAAATTCGAAACTTTTTGGAATTGGAATTTTTATTTAAACAATTAAAAATTGACTATAGATTCACTCACTTGAAGTCACAGGTGACGCTCTGAATCCAGTCGTCGGGCAACATCTGCATATGTGCCACTTCTGATGTGTGCGCATTGATGCGACCTACACGGATATCAAACAGTTTGTGAACAACTAGCCTTTGAATGCACATACTACATTAAGTAGATTGCCCTTTTTCTTTTCTTTTTTTTTTTTTCAAGTCTTTAATCTTATCTGATAATACTTCCATTAATTTTATGTAACAGCTGGTTAAGTTACATTTCTGTTTAACTGTCAATAGCTAAAGAGGTTAAATTTGAGAGCCTTAAACCAGCTCACCATCTGAAGAACATCTAAATCAAACTCAGGCTGTGAGAAACACGGCAAATGTTGCAATAATTGTTCCCACGTTGTGTTTGTCTATTGTATCTCTGCCGTATCTCTATCGTATTTTCTCACAACTCGTGTTGAATTGAGTCTATTAGATGAGTGAAACATGTTCTTTTGAAAAAAAATTCTTAAATGTAACTCATATAACAAATACTTGCATACACAGTTTTAAGGCAGCTTTAATAGTCTTTTTGGTAACTTCATAACTTAACAGATGACATAATTACGACATTGCACAGTCGTAGTTCCTTTCGCGCTTTGATATGAAATGATACAGTCTACAGCGTGTGCTAGCACATCTGTGAATGCAATTAAAGAGCATTTGCTACTGTGCTATGAGCACAGTAGCATTTCTACGATAGTCAGACTCGAGCATAGCACTGAGGCGAAGTGAAGTGCGTGTCTAAAAAAAATCTCCCAATGATGTGGTCGTAAGGATGTTCCTCATCTAAATAAACGCAATTCTTGTCAAGAAAAGCAAAACATCAGTTGTGAGTGGGGTGGCTGATCGGAGCTCCACCCCTGTGTCAAATTTTTTAAACGCATTAAATTGAAAAAATTTAAAACGCCTGCATTAACATGCTAATTTGGACAGCACTAGTAATAATTTTCCACAACCTTGCTATTTAAGTGTAATTTTAATAAACTAAATGCAGGAAAAGGGGGCATTGTAGACTTCCTTCAAAAAAATAAAAAAGATCTTATATATGATCTTACTTACATTATTTTGTGACTTACTGCTCTAAACTGCTTCAGTACAATTTTCAGCTAGAAAGTTCTCTTGAACCTTATGTCCGTTACCATTAGGGCTGGATCCTGGACTAGACCCAGAAAAGACTAGATTCTTTTAACAAGCCTAGCAGAATCTCTAAAGCAAACGATCCGCCGAGAGCAAGGCTCTTCTGCATTCTTCTGTGATTCTGAGGTCTGTTCACCTGCAGGCTAAGACTGCTGTCAGGCACATTGAGGACATTCTTCAATTCACTGTCAGTGACACAGGTTTCCTCAGAGAGGATAGAAAATCTCTGCTTCCAAACTCTCCAAACTTAAGCAGTCTCTTCAGCAGAAGAGCAGTCTCCTTCCCTCTTTCTCTCGTAATGGAGAAACCCAAGTAGCCTTACACCCACAGCGATATATCACTCATGCGGTCGCATTCTTCTGCAGCCCTTTCAAAGCTGTAACGTTAGCAGCTATGGCAACCCTGACTCAAAACAGTGAGTCATGCATCATGAGAGAGGCATGCTGGGAGTTTACGGGAAATTCACTTTTGTGCTAATTCCCCTTGTTACAAAAAATAACACTCCAGATAAAACATGAATACTTCTGCCTGTCTGATTTTGCTTCATTCCAAAAATGTTTGTATATATATATATATATATATATATATATATATATATATATATATATATATATGTGTGTGTGTGTGTGTGTGTGTGTATGTGTATATATATATATATATATATATATACACACACACACACAATATTATATATATATATATATATATATATATATATATATATATATATATATATATATATATTCACCTTGACAATTTGTGATTTGCATTTAAGTTTCGTTTTGTTTTTATCGGAGGAAGCCAATGTAGCAAAAAGTTGATTTAAGCAAGAAGTAAAAAATTAAGAAAATTATTTATACATGATTTTTTATTTTATTTTTATTAACGTTTTTATTTGTATTTTAGGACATTATTATAAAACAAAAATATATTTAATATTATCATAAACATTAAATATTTATATTATAAAAATTCATCAAAATCGTATTAAAAAAAATATCTAAATTATAATTTTCATTAAATTTACCCACTATAACGAAGCCTGAAAAATGCTTTAATTTAATATTGCAAATGAATAATCAAGTCATCAATTTTTACCTACATATTTTTACAACATTGTCAAGACTCAAAAATGCTTTGAGTCAATGATTTGTTGCAATCTATTTTTATCAACATTTATTTTTACTACAACATGAATCAGTTCAATCTGTTATGAGCTAACACATTACAATTTTAGGTTAATTTTTATTACACCAGTTTACAAAAACTTGAATTGCTAATGCAAATAATTATTAAATCAGTCAAACAGATTTGTGACATTATTACAGCATATAGCACTATAAAAATAAATACATAATGCAAAAATGCATTTTAAGAACTTTCATGAGAGCTAAAGAGAAAGAGATCAGAGTTCATCAGGTCTCTTACTTATGAAGGACACAGTACTGGAGTGCAGAAGTTTCTCGGCCCACAGCTGACAGGCCTCGGTGTGGGTCAGACTCTCGGCCCCGTAGCACAGCTGATACTCCAGCTTGGGTAAGACATGCACCGGGACGGCCTGGAGGAGAGCAGACTCAATGATTACCCACTCAGACGGCAGTTCTGAGTCACAGTCCTCTATAAACACATGCAGAAGAGAACCATTGTCTGGACAGAGTCTGTTAATACATTGATAAGACTGAAAACCCAACTCTACAGCTCTGCACAGGAAAGCCGAGTGTTTAAAGAAGGGGTGTGGTGGACGTTCCTCAACCCTGGTTAAAATATCAAGATTAATGCTTGACATATTGACACACTAACTCAAATCCAATAAAGGGTGGCTAAAAAAAAAAATCACTGACAATGATAACTAGTAATGATAAGAGTTTTTACACAAGAGCTGAGGAGTTTAATGATGTTGCTCCTCCTGTGGCGTGTACTTCATCATTTTAACTACAGGATCGCTGTGTTCGTGTATTAGCATGTGTCCAGCTCACCCTGAAGGTGTCTTTGTCGTGTCTGGGGTGAGCGATGTCCACACTGCTGCGCACCAGGAGCAGGACGTCCAGCAGACTGTAGAGTTTGTACAGAACGCTGCCCTCTGCTGGAGGATCGAAGTCCATCTCATCCTCAGCACTGCCCTGAAGATCCTCCTTCAGAAGACCTGCCATAGATGGAGAACCTTATTTATTTCTTTCAAATGTAAAAAAAAATATATAAAATATGGGCCCTTTAGATCATAATATTATTATTAAATGCTAGTATTATCAGATTTTTCCCCCTCTTAGATGTGAGACATATCGGTTTTTTGAATGCTAGTGTGAATGGAAAAACCTGACCTGATTTGATTTGAAATGATTTCAATACATAATAATGGACTTAATCTTGCATATACATTAGTTATAAACAAAAATGTATTTTATATATATATATATATATATATATATATATATATATATACACACACACACACATATAATAATAATTCATATTTGATTACATTTAAACCTCCAATATTAAAACAATAATAAAATTAATACAATTAAACATTTAAAAATAAAGTATATAATAATATATATTATTTATTTTACTACAATTATTGTGATTCATCATATATATTATTTAAAAGCTACAGCAATAATAATAATAGTCACTAAATAACATCACTTTTTGGGGAGTTTCTGGAGAACGTCATCTTAATAATATATGTGATATCAGATTCTTGCTACTGTACATTTAAATAATATTTGAACAGGTTTAAATCATATTTACGCTTAATTAAATACTATTTATTTAAATCATTATTTCTACAGTAATTATGCAATTTAACTTTGACATGCACATAAGGTGTATTACCATTATGCCTTCATTTAGTCATTTCTAGAAAAGTGTTTTATCATAGATACAGGTCAGTTTTAAAGCATCATGGGCCACTTTTAAAAGGACGTTTGAATAACCTCACAAAAACATAATTTTTCCCCTTTGAGAGGGTGTTTTGAGCACTAACGTTTTCTTTGAGTGGCTAGCAGCAGAGGAACGTCAGCGGGCAGCGTGGTGTCCTCTTCCTGTCCCTCTCTGGACTCCAGATACGACGTCACACACTGTTTGACCAGCGAGTGGGTTTTCACTTCGGGAGCTTTGTCTTCTGGGACACGAGGCTTCACAGGCTCCTGGTTCTTGCTGGGGGTGGATTTCAGCATGGCGTCCTGCATCTTCAGAATCTGTCCGAGCTGATCGCACTCGCCGGATATTCGGGCTCTTTTGACGCCCTTCTTCGTTCCTTTGCCTGAAGGGTTTGCAGGGTCTGGTGTGGCTGGGTCGGAGGACACCTCTGCAGCCGTCCCCTGGGTCTGAGGTCTCTGTGGGGACAAAATGTGATCTATTACAAGTCGTTCTTCATCAGAATCCAAATCCTGGTCAGTCTTGTCTTTCATCATGTGTCTGGGCCGCTTGGTGGGAGGACACGGAGCAGAGCACATTTCTATCTTCTCCTTTGCATCTTCACTCACACTTTCCTTCCCCGAATTGGCAGTTTTATTCAGCGTACCGTCTCCCTCATCGGCCGAAGTGTCGGTTTCTCCTTGGAGCTTAGCTACGGTCGACTCGAGGGGTTCTGTGGGAGTGTCTCGAGATGTTGAGGTGAGTTTTGTTGTACCTACAGAGTCCGTCTGCCTCTTAAGGCTCGGGATATGTTGAGACGGTGTTGCAGAAGCTGTTTTTGGTTCGTTCTGTTCCTTCACTTTCTTACTGGGCTTGTAGGACTCCCCAAATGACTCCAGGTCTGTTAGATCGGTCCCAAAATCCATACCAGCATCATCCAACCCAGCCACACTCCTGGAGATCTTGTCCTGGGAAGAGTAAAGCAAAACACATACCATTTACAATCTTCATATTTTCAATGTTTCGAACATAACTCACAGTTATTTGGATTTACTTTACATTCATTTATTTAGCAAACACTTTCCTGAATAATAATATAATATACAGACATAAAATAAAACAGTTATACATTATAACATTAAATACAATAAGCACACATAATGTAATAATAATAAATAAAAATGTCTTCATTCTTTCATCATTTTATATATACATTACCGGTCAAGCCTTTGGAATATTAAAGGGTTTTTAAACATTTTTGAAAGAGTCTCTTATGCTCACCAAGCCTGCATGTACATTCTGAATAATAAAAATAGTAGCATTGTTAAATTTTATTACATTTTAAAAGAAGTCTTGTATTTTAAAATGCAATTTAGTCCCGATTCAAATTAGATTTTTCAGCAGCCATTACTTCGGTCTTCAGAAATCATAAAAAATTATAAAAAACAAGAAATGTATTACAAAATAAGGGTTTCCTTTGTAATAAAATAATAAACAGATATTTTAATTAATATCATATAAATACACTATGTGTGTGTGTGTATATATATATATATATATATATTTTTTTTTTTTTTTTTTTTTTTTGTTATATATTTTAATAATATAATTATTTTTCATATATTAATTATTAAATATATATATTTAGCTGCAGTTACTACATTTTGGCAAAGAATATTTTTGTTATCTATTTATTTTTTTATCCAAAACTAACTACAAATAAAGAATAATGCATACTTTATGAAAGTGTTTAAAAAAAAAATCCTATAATTACAATTCTTAATTTATTAACAATAATTCAGAGGGTTCACGGTCTGGTGTCTCATCTTACCTCAGGGGGAGGCTGCGTTTCAACAGGGAGCTCTTCTGAAGTGAGGAAAAACACGGGACGGGATACGGTCTTCTTGAACGCCAGCTTCACGCTCTCTTGATGAAACAGCAGACTCCTCTCTCTCCAGCTCAGCTCCGTCTTCAGCAGAGGAGGATCGATGTACGCCGTCTTCCTCCGACTGCTGCCTGAGAACAACCACAACATTCACCATGTGACAATACTGACCGGATTACGGATCTTACGGTCTACAATGAAGCATTTACAACATGAAGTGACCCTTCACCATTCATGGGATTCTCTCTGACCCAGACGGGGAGCTCCCAAGCTTCGGTGAACTCAGAGTTGTTATTCAGGAGCTGAAGGAAGGCCTCTTTAGACAAACACACCTGTGGCTCGTAAGTAGCGCAGAGTTTTTCTGCATTACTGTCATTGCTGATGGCCTGGAGATATTAAGAGACACCAGGATTAACAAAAGCACTAGATCTAGTTCCCACAGGTCCATCAAAATTAATTCATGAGCTATGGGGATCAGAATCAAATACATCAAGAGTGGAAATTCAAAACAAATGTAACAGTGCCCTCTAGTGGTTAAGTCCACATTTTGCACAATAGAGACCTACAGAATTGTACATTTTAGTTTGCGATTAATTTATCACAACACCCTGTAATTATCCATCTCACACAGGCTACTTACAGTGTGAACCAAAGTTGCTTTTTTAGCTGGAGGAACCACATTTGCCACGGTCTCATAGTCTACAGGAAGTTGGGTGTTTTCTGCCATGACCTTTTTGTCTAGCATGTCTATTTTACCCTGAGGAGAAAATACAGTAGAGCTAGATATAACAAACAACAGTATATCTCACATCCAAGATCATAAAAGAAAGAAAGAAAGAAAGCAAACTAAGCAATACCATAGCAAGAAGCTGTTTCTCAAAGTTGAGAGAGAGGTCACCCATAAACTTTACGCTGGTCAGGCCGCTGATCTCCTGAATGCTGTAAACCTGTGGGTAACTCTTCACATGCTCCAGACAGGCCGTCAAATATTCCTGTCGGGAAAAACACACACAATCAGCATACAAAAAAAGATCTGTATTAATCGTTTTCATTACAATTAAATAGTTCAATAAATGAGTAACACCTCAGTGTAGCGGCTGCTGCCTGGAGGCATGTAGCTGTACCCATCAGAGCATGCTCTAGAAACATCTTGCAGGTATTTCATAAACTCTGTCACCTCGTTCTTCACCTGCTCCGTCAGACACTGTGAAATGAGAAATGAGAAATGAGATGAAGCACACAGCCTTGCATCCACGCAGCTCAATCACATCAAGACGAGAGACGTCTACCTTTGACGCTTTGAAGTAATTCTTGCGGACGAGCATGTTGAGATACATCTTGCGGTTCTTTACGTTGAGGGTGGAGAAGCGAGGGTAGGGCACGAGAGGCTCGGGGAACGCTGCGGTCTCAGCTCTCTTCACGGGTTTGGCTTTGGTTGGTTTGCATTCAGACGTGAGCTCATCTGATGCCAGGACGTTACTGACTGACGGGGGTCCGTCTGGCTTCTTCTCACCGGACTCCTCGGATCTTCTACTAGAGCTTTAGAGAAAAGAGTTAAAGATAATACATCTCAATATCATATCGTGGCTCAACCCTCTTGTAGTCTTCTGATATTTTAGACAGAAACATTTACTTTATGATTGCTTTTTTTTACTTCACTGGGATAGGAGATGGGACTTCTGTGGCACTGAAATTGTGTATATGATTAAAAAGTGTGTTTTGCATTAATATTGCATAAAAAAAATGTTAGTTGTAAAATAAATATATAATAATAATAATAAAGTGTAACATGGCCATAAGTTAAGAATTCAATCCCTCGATTTAGTAAATTGTAGCCTTATTGCACGAAGTCTTTAACTCGTTTGATTTCATTAACAGGAACCTGATTTAACAAACTCGTGGGCATGATTTATCTAAAACGAGAGCAAAATAATAAAACGAATGAACAAATTCTTAATTTGCAGTCACCATAAATGCATTTGTGTGCACATGTTATGTTTAGGGCTCTGTGGTAAATAGTATTTAATGTGTATTTATTTATTTTTATTAATTGTTATATAGCCTATAGAAGTAAATTGTGCATAATTTAGAGGAGCATATTGATCATAATCACAAAACACACACAAAAAAATTTATTTTTATTAATAATTAATATTATATACTGTATAGATGTTCCATTTTGGTATCCCCATTAAATTAAATTTACAAAAGTGATTTCATATATATGAAAAACACAGTAAATCGTCTATTTCAAAGGACTTTTCTGAAAACAAAATGCCAAAATATTTGGTGTCTAAAATATTGAAGCAAAAATGGAGCAACATATTCTGACCTGCAACTGCTACTTTATTATTATTATTTGAAAAAAAGCGATCATACTAACGTTAAATGCTATTATACTTAAATGACATACATCCATAGAGTATCCCTTACAGTAATTCGCATGATTTTATTATAGTTACTAACTATGACAATCTGGTAGAAATGTTGTACATTCAAGTATTTAGGCTACTTTTTTCCCGATATTGTAGCCTTGATATTGGTAGACGATAGTTACACAATCCAATTGTGTTTATGAAGAGCCATTTCATATGTGGTTAGTATGGTCTCGCAGTATTAATAACACAGTTTTACAACAGTTATAAAGAGGTCAACAGGATTTGATTAGAGTCCCATAAAGTTAACTTACTTGTGTAAAAGAGTGAAGAGTTCTTTGACGTTGGGTGCGAGCGTGAACTTGTCAAACACATCTCTGGAGAACACGAGCGGAGCAGAGACAGGAGCATCGTTCCTGATGACAAACAAA
The DNA here is from genome assembly GCF_003368295.1 of Carassius auratus. NCBI lineage: Eukaryota > Metazoa > Chordata > Actinopteri > Cypriniformes > Cyprinidae > Carassius > Carassius auratus. Next base: position 132,845 of record NW_020528492.1, read on the forward strand.
CCTCTTAGCTTTATACAACTCAGAACAAACACGAGCGATCTCAGGTCTGACTGGATTAGAAATAACATGTGTTTATTTAGCGAATCATATTGTCGCCTACCATTTTATCTCCATTGCAGCAGTTTCTTTTTCTTTTTTTCAGATGTAAATGTAGTTTACATAGTTAAATCATCCCACAGACTTCATGAGGGTCCCTCATCATTCATAGTGCGATAGTTTATCTTCCGGGGAGAAGCAAAACACATAACACGAAGGTTCCGCTTCGATTGACATTTTTGCTATATATATATATATATATATATATATATATATATATATATATATATATATATATATATATATATATATATATATATATATATATATATATATATTATAATGCTGTTGTATGTGCAATACATTTGTTACAATACAATAAAAAAGTACTTCCAGTAGGTTTTTGTCGGGACTTGCTGAAAAATATCACTGGATGACGTAGTATAACGGTTTATAAAGTTTCACATTGATTATTTTCAAAAGTCAGAATGTGTTTATATACTATAATACGTAAACGAACATGTTTATTTATTTGGTCTACCAATTTTACTTGCTCTTTCCATAAAATGTGTCTGGTGGTGAGACACTTGACTTATAAACTGTCACAGTATTTAGTCCTTTACATTTTATACAAGTTAAATGATTCTGAAAGCCTCCTGTTGGCCTACTGTTCGAAAATTTCACATTAGGTTTGTTCACTAGTGTACTAAATAATAGCTATAGTATGGTATTTTAGAGAAAAAATTACTAAAATATACCATAGTTTCACAATGTTTTTTTTCTACACTTGTTTAACCATGGTGTTTGTAGAAGCAGCCTAAAGCCGTGGTTGTACAAATATTAGTCAAAACACAAAAAATAAAATTAAAATATAGTTACTACCCTTTTACGATAAAACCATAGTTAAGGAAAAACATTTATTTTTTCTGACTTTTTTTTTTAAATTGATCTTTGCACATACTTTTATTGTGATGTTGTTGATTCCAAGTAAGAGTTATCAAACTCTGAAAGCCACTTCAAACTATATGAGGCCATACTCATATTCGATCTCAACGTTTTTCTAGTAGGCTACATTTTCATATTTGTATTGTTATTTCTAGTTGCTTGACACTGAAATATGCCATGCATGCTTTACAATAATACTTCATCTGTATAAAATATAACATTAAGGTAATGCAAGTTCCCTTTTAACTTATGTTCTGTTTTTCCACTTGTATCTCTTTTTTAATTTCTCTTAAGGTTGTGTGAAACTTCAACCATATGCACTACATGAGGAAGAAAGACACATTGAATAAGAGCCCATTACAAGCAGTAAATTTTATTATGGGATAACAGCACATAAAGCACATCTAAAATCGATGTGTCCAATGCACTTTTAATAAACGTAATATTAAAGGTACAGTTTCTAAGTACAATATAACAACATTCATATTAGAATGAAAAGTATTTAAAAGACAACATTAAATTTCTTATTTTTCTTTACAGCGGTATTTACAAAATGAATCAAAATACTTATTTTCATATTTAAGAATCAGACAAACAGAAGGAGCAAAACCACTATTGAGAGAAGAGACTATCTCCTAAAGCGAGTTCCAAAGAGCTGAATAAAAAGGTACATGATCGACTGTCCCCATTTTAAGATCAGTAGCAAACATGTTACATAAAAATTTGTGACAACCGCAAACCGTTCTCTGCTTTTTTCCCCCCACAGGAAAGCAGGAGCAAAGTCCAACCCATCTTGCCCCAGCCCTTGAGCCTTCCCCTTCAGCTCAACAAGAAATAGAAGTGTAGTATGCATCATTTTACATACACATATGAACACTTAAAATACATTGCATTAGTCATTTTGTTTCATAAACGTCAACTTAAATCCTAATTGGCAGGAAACAACAGGGAGAACACGGAGTGGATTGTCTATTGTCCGCCAGCTTGCAAATATCCAAACGGGGTTTGCGTTTAACATCCAACCAGGATGCAATGTCCCATAACCACGTGAAGTTGTTTGGAGGAAAAGAAAAAGTAGCATCTGAGAATCTCAGAAAATACAGGACATCACAGAGACAAGAAAATGCTGTTTCCATGGGTATAAACAAACATGAAATGCCTCATTTACATACAAAAAGACGGCTGATGAGAAGAAGAGTCGGTAACACAAGACAGAATTCACTTACGTGTGCAAACACAGTCATTTGAGGACGTGAAAACAAAATGGACGAATACAGTTTCTGCATCCTGTACCACTGAGAGGCACTCAGTGTAGTTTGCTATGTATTATTGCAAGTAGATTCTGCCTTGCTACAAAGATAAAAACAGGAAGTTTCGCACAAAACTTCATACAACCACCTTTGTCCTGTACAATTTATAACACTTAACCATCATGTATGTATGTAAGTGTACGTGAAAGGGAAAAAAAAAGTATGTTAACAAAGCGTGTATTTGTTCTAAAAAGAAAAAAAAATGGAGGGAGCCGAAAAGCGGCAGACAATCCGGTACTTTATCGCGTGTTTAAAGTCCTTCCAGCACCCAATACAGAAAATAAGCACTGGATTAGAAACACCTCCAGCTACAGTTTCGAAACAATCAAAAATAAGCACAATACTGCTGCTTTTTCCATTTTTTTTAAAGCATGAACAATCATCATTGTTGCGAAAAATTCTAAATTGCGAAGTTTAATAGAGATTTACTTAATCGATACTTGCTAATAATCTTAAAAGTGGGAAGGAAACAAGCCGCGTCCCAAGACTAGCACACTGATACAGGTACTTGCTGGGTATTCAAAAGTAAATTTACCACTATCATTATCTTTATCATTATCGTTATTATCATTATTATTATTATTATTATTTATTGAGTCCTAATATCAATAATGCATCAATACTCAGTGAAATGAATGGACTAAGAGGGTGGCCTAGTCTATGAATCCATAATTTTTGTTCACAAAGTAACTTACCTAGCACCACACATCAGTATAACACAAAATTTTATGTCCGCACACCCTACCGCTAATCGAACTAAGTCTAAAAGAGAGAAGTATACTCAAAACAGAGATATTGTACAGCATGATGTGTCTGATAAAACAGATAAATATTTGCACTGAGCAGGTCTTAATAGCAGTATTTTCTTCTTACCTATACAGACAGAAGTTACAAAGTTACTTTTATACATGTGATCGATAGAACATTAAATATTGTGAATTAAAAGCCAAAAGGAGGACAGGAAAACATAGCTGTACAGTTTACAGGCCATTTGACGTTCGTAGTTCTCCACCCGGGAACAGAACTAGTCAATACACAAATAAAACAAACAAACAAAAAAAGTGAAGCAAAAAAACGAACACATTTTTTTTTTAAACGCGATAAATAAGAAAATGTATTTACATGCAGATGTTCAAAGCCTATGCACAAAATGAATCATAATATACCATATATTATTGCTTGACATTCAATTATGGCTAAAGAGTTTTCTTTTTGTCTATTATCTAAACATATTTCACTTTTAATAACGCATCAGCTGTGCTTTTGGAAAGAAAATGCAAGGAAAATAATTGACGTAATTCTTAGTAACACTTCAACCTTTCAGCTCGAATGCTGTCGCGAGCATGACACGTTAAATTTGGTGATCGGAATTGCAAATAAAATCAGTAAATGTGCCTTTCGTTTGAAAGTGAGTGCATAGGCCTTGTTGCGCTTGCATAACTCTAATCGAAATGACCGTCGAGGTGCAGTGTGTCATGCTTGTACAGCCTCATCAAGGGATTCAAGCTCAGTGCTACGTAAAACATTTTAAATCCTGAAAAAAAAAAAAAACTTAAGATCTTACATACAATTCACCATCTCACCCTGCTGCGTCTGATCTTTTAAAGCCTTGTCTGGGGGTTTGACCTTAAGCAAACATTACAAATAGCACAAACACACACATTTCCACTTGTACACGCTCTCGCATTCACATTCGGACGTATATTGCTTCTCACATGGACAAACAAAGGAAAACCACATTTGAAAAAGGATTTCATTATACAATTTACAAGGGAAAATGTATGGATCTTCCACCAATAAAAAAAATTATCTTCACACGTCTAAAATACCACAGATCCAGGCATTTTAAGTACCTTTCTAATTGCATTAGAAAAAATAAATTTGTCCCAAAGTTCTATCCCATAGCATATTGCTTTAAAAGTCTAATACAAACTACACTGACAAAATACGACATGCAAAAAGTGGTAAAACGTGACTTTACTACAGCTTTTATGGTGTTAGAACGGACTTGAGGATCATTGGACAGGAAACAGCAAAGCTTGTTCATCAAGGGGACTCCACAGCAGTGGTTACCCTGTAGAAACCCGTATTTGTCACGCGTGACAATTCGCCCACACGGACGTTTGAAGGTGGAGAAAATCGTGAAGAGGTATTTGGCACATAGACTCAAACAATTATGGGTGACGATTAGAACAAATCCTCGTCCAGAGAAAAACAAAGCTGGGAATTAGCGTGGCACACTTGAGGTTGCTATCTTGTTTTGTTGGATTTTCAGGAAGTTGATCTTGGAGCTCGCTGGGTGATTTGATAAAGCCAGTAGCCTACGGCTAGGCGAATGAATGAAATGACACATTTTGCATTGTTTATGATGTACTGCCGTCTCCTTTTGACTTGGCAGCAATCGTGCTAGTAAATAACATGGTATGACATGCGCCTGTAAACTGTGATGAAGATGAAAGACGAAAATGAGATGAAGATGAAAAACTAAGTAAAAAAAAATTACTACAGTAACAAATGAGTGTTTGTTCCCATTTGTACTTTAACATAATTACCAGGTTGTTTGGGTTCATTTCTGTTCCTAGTGAGCTGCCTTCCTGTCTGCTTCCTCCAAAATAGAACCTTCTGAGTGACTGATTTGGAACAATCTACATAGACAACAATTCGGAATGTCACATAAATAGCTCCCCTTATGAGTAACATATGGGTTGTCTCTGTTGCAATTGATTCCAATGGAGTTTTATGTTAGCATGTTGCTATGCTAAAAACACAATCCTTGTAATATGAGACTGCTTAAATGCTGTCTAAGTAGGCAGGTCACTAGGATTTGGAACTGATTTAATTATCCCTGCTCAATTATTATTCAATATTACTCTCCCTGAGCCTTGTAGTACACAAACTGCTGATTTACTGTATAAAGAACTAAACATGAACCTGGATTGTCAATTACAGATTGATGTATTGTAATAAGCAGGACTTCTTGGGGATTCATTGCACAAACTCATATTTTGTCAACAGTAGTAACTGACACATAATTATGATAAAAACGCTACAGTATTTATCTGTACTGAACATGCCATCAAGATCAAATTATTGAGTTCTAGATGCAACATAGAGCTGACTAACGTGTTTAAGCTACCGGCTTTAGAATCGAGTTAGACAGACTCTTCCCTGAGGAAAATACTTTGTGTCAAGGGGAAAAGAAATTACATGTCGCTACCAAGATCTATTCAAAGATTCTCAAAATGTCAGTTCGAGGGCCAAGTTTTTCTCTGGATTATATTAGGATTTTCTAAACGCCACAACATAGATTTACTGGAATGTTACGATACAACAAATTTTTTTTCAGACTCAAAAAAGCAGGAAAGACCACTATGGCACATTCAAGAGACGTACAAACACGCGCAACACACAACAGTTAGGTATTCACAAAAAAATAGCACTATTACTACCATTGTATTGTTCTTAAAAAAAAAAAAAAAAAAAAAGAATCATAAAAAACACAGATTCGAATTATTGCAGGATTAAGTGCTAAATCATCCTTCGTTCTTTCCCTTTTTCTTTCATAGGCTTCATAAGCACTGTACAATGTTACAAAAATAGAGGATTTCAACCAGACAAGGCTTTTGAATATTTCTCTTTTCGTCTTTTTTGTCCACTCTTACACTCCCACGAGCGTTGTTGCTGGGCAAAGACCCTCACGAGAGTCAGTTTAAGGAAGATCAGCCGTTCAGAAACCAGATCTGCTTCCTCCACACATTTATGTGGGGCACCACCACTAGATGGAACCATTAAACAGCATGTGATGTGTGTGGAAAAGGGTCTGTTTGCGTCCAACAGCCCTTTAGACTCAGTGTGTTGGGTTTTCTCTGTGGTGGCAGATGAGGAGTGTTTGCTAAAATCCCCCCCACCCCCTACTAGATCACATGATCCGCCTTTACCCAGCACCAACCTCCGCCTCGCGCAAATAAATACACAGACACACTCGCAAACACGCACCCACCCTCAGCAGCGTTAGGGTTTCCAGCACTCGTTCTCCATAACCGTGGTATTTATACATGCAACACATCACTAGGTAAATATACAAGTCTTAAATTAAAGAAAGGTGCAAATAAAAGTGCCTTATCAATTTTTCACAATTAAGAATAGTCTAGCTACTAATATCATACATGTTATTTAAAATAGATTCTATAAACATAATTTTTTTTTTCTCGTATAGTTTGTACTTATGATCGTATACCCTGTAACACGTTAGAAAACAGGTGGAATGGACCCTTGCATTGCATTGATGTTGGTGGTCGGACCGTTATGTTATGTCACGTTACGTTACGTTAACACCATTCCAGAGAGGGACTTAATAGCAGAAGGCCTTAAATGATATCACTAAGCAACTATGGTTTATGGAGTCTCTGACGGCTAAAAGCAATTGCGACTAGAATTACCAGAATTCTACGTTGTTCCTTCTTTTTTTTTTTTTTCGCGATTGTCCGTAGAAAGGTGCTGTTTTGTGTTGACTCCACATCACACTCCTTCTCCGTATCTCTCTTTCTCTCTCACTTTGTATTCTTCTTCGTTAGGTGCTGGTTTGACATCCCAAAAAAGAAACCCAAGTGCACAGGGAGGAAGAAACTAACTACGTATTTTTCTACGTAGCGTTTTTTTTTGGTGCTACAACAACTGCTGGAACAGTTCGGATAATCGGCTTCTTGATCGCAACTTTTTATTTCATGTTCTTGGCTTGAAAAGGGTTTGTGTTTTCCTCTTCCGCTGGATTCCAGGCGAATGCTCTCTGGGAATCGTTTTTTCCGTTTTGGAAACGAGTCAAAACTATTTATGCTGATCATGACAAATCGCCATGGGACCGTTCGCGAAAACGAACGCTTGGACTTTTCAGGTTTAGCCAGAGAGAGAAAGAGAGCGAGGGAGCGTTCGGGAAAAACAAGTGTCTTCATCTTCTCATCCTCTCCCCTGGGCTCCGAATCCAATCCCACCTGTGTCAGTAAAAGGAGGGAAAAAAAACTCAAAAATAAACCGCTAGAGTCAAACCCAGTCCTTTACCTCCTCCCCATGACAAAAATAATCAAAACGAAAAAAGGGGGAAAGTGTGTGTGCAGTGTGTCGTCCGTCCAGGTGTGTGTATGTGCAGGGCACTGCTAAAGTGTCTGAGATTTATGCTTGACATTCCCCACGGTGTGAATTCTCCCGGGTGGGGTGGGCGCGGGGAAGCGCTACCCGTCAACGGGCATGGACTGCTCAAAGTCTGATCCAAACAACTCCTTGTACAAGGGGGGGAAGTGGGCGCGGACAATGTCTGGGTATATTGCTTTGAACGCAGTCAGTTTTTCCGTATGCCGGCTGCACAGGGCTCTCAGCGTTGAGACTTTGCATATCAACTGCAGAAAGAGAGAGAGAGAGAGATTTTAATTTGGTGTAAAAGACCTTGTGGTTCAGGGTCAAAAGGCAAAAGTCAGACCCTCTAATCTGCAGAAACAACACAGATGGTCCCAGGTTTTTGACATTAGCTAATCTTTCGCCCACCAGACCAAATACAGCGTTGTGGATGAAGTCATACATAAAATTCTATTTGTTTTCTTAATAAATGTCCTTGGCCCTATAATGCAAATGATTTAAACAAAGGGTCTGTAGAAAATTTACAAGAATTTGCAGCCCCCCCCCAAAACATTTAATTACACAACTCTCAAACTAGTTTACCGCAATATTAACAAATGTAATATTATGATCATTTCATTTTGCTTTCTAATAACCAGATGAAAAATATTTAATTCATTGTGGTTATTGTTAACTAAAACTATTGATAATTGTTTTCAGTGATTGAAATAAAATTAAATAAAAATTAATATTTTATATAAATATACATTAAATAAAAATATGAGATAAAAAAAAACAAAAAAATAATAATGTTGAATTGGCAAGTAACTACAATTGAATAAAAATAAAACAAGCTAAATAGAACATTAAAATAAACGAATAAATGACAAAAGCATAACAAAACAGCTAAAACTAAAATGAAAAAGAAACCAGGATATATAAAGAAAATAAAAGCTAAAGTAAATTAAAATATCAATAGTATTTAAATAATTCTAAAACAACACTAATTTAATAATTAATCACTTATTATATTTGCAGCCCTAGTCTTTAACAGAAAGAGATAAAAATCAAAACAAATCTGTTTTTTGGATTTATACATCTCATTTTACTGCAATACTTAAACATAAAGTAAACATTTTCTCTTTAAATATTTTAATAATTTGCTTCGGTATAATGACAACAATCATATGATTCAGAAAAAAATCTTTATAGTATAATACCACATTCACATAATATAAATTCATATTTGTAATATTTTACACAGTTCCTTGAGTACATAAAAGAATAAAATATATAAGAACAGAAGAATCTAATGACATCATATCCTGTTCCTTCTGTGTTCAGTACCTTTGTCAGTATGCCGTCCTCTCTGTGGTTCTTCTGTAGAACATGTTGGAGGGCCAGCTGGATCTTCTGCTGGAGTTTCTCCACCTTCACCTTCTCCTGGAGCCAGGATCGATCTAAACACACACACACGGGCGCGGGGATGAGACACTTTCACATTTTCACGCAGTCCCAACAGGTGAACAAGGGATTGTGGGTAATTTATGTGTATGCTTTAACACAGAGCCAGGCTCACCTGCAGACATCAACACGAAGGCGGAGAACAGGGCGATCTCGTCTTCAGAGAGGTGCATAGAACACAAGTTTTTCGCAAACTCGAAGACAGAGCTGATCAAGTCGTCGCAACCTGTCACCGTGGAGACAGAGAAGAAGAAAGTTGATGAAAAAAAAAAAAGAGAGAGTCAACGGCGGCTGAGCAGTAGTCAACGTCAAGTAGACACTTGATCTTTTAGCATGAGATGTCGGAGTGGTGCAGAGGTAAAAACAATACAATCCTTCAGCATTACAGAATGATTTTTCCCCTCCAGGCTAATCATGCTTTGGCGAATGAGAGGGGTTACATAACCATGACTGGGGTCACTAACAACACTGAAGAAAAGCCATGACTCAGAGCTCATTCAAACACTGGGAGATAGTCTACAGCAGCAGTTCTCAAGCTTTCCAAGCCAAGCACCAAGACACAACAATGTTCCCTCGAATTTTGTTTTTCACTTTGAACGCAAGCATTAGGACTATAGCAACGGTTAAGTGTTTTCAAATGTGGAAAGATGGCACTAAATCCAAACACAAAAAACTTGGACTTAGTAACATTTAGAAAGCATTGTGCTGTTTTTGCATGAATATAAAAAATTGCAGTCCAGGTCAGACACACGAATAGTACATCTTTTTTTATCAATACATTAAATATTTTATATTTTAATATTTTAAGAAATAATAAGTTGACTTAAGTCAAATAAAATTTAAGCTGGCTTTTTCCATCAATCATAGCTAGAAAACTTGAAAAAAATTAAATATAAAAAAATTAATATAAAATTCATGAAGTGATTTTGTCAGTATTACCTGTACAAATCTATATTAAACTTGTAAATAATTACAATGCTAGAAATTAAGCATTAAAATGGTGGAGACATATGTGTGTGTGTGTGTGTGTGTGTGTGTGTGTGTGTGTGTGTGTGTGTGTATATATATATATATATATATATATATATATTTTTTTTTTTTTTTTTTTTTTTCTTTTTTTATATATATATATTTTTTTTTAATAGCATTTATAGTATCTCAAGTTCAAAAACTTTTTTTTAAAATTGACTTTAAGGTGAAATATAATTATATATTGCCCTTTATATCATTTGCTGCTTACAAAAAATAGTTTTTTATTATTATTGTTTTTTTTTTTTGTTTTTTTTTTACATTAGTAGTCTAAGACACATGAATTAGTAGAAATTGGGCATTAAAAAGGGCAAATAATTTAAATAAGTTGTGTTGAATACCACCGGTTCACACATTTCCATATTTTGTGGAAGAATCAGACTAAAGCGAATACACACAAACAAACACCATAGCAGTAATATTTACAAAGGACTGCACTGTCTTTGCATGAATTAATATGCAAATGATGCATTCTGCATCCGACACATAAATAATAAATATACTTTAGATGATTTGCCTGTCTGTTTAGAATCATATCTCGCCTTTTATATCGATTGCAGCTTGAAAACACTGTTGAACACAGTGCCTATTAAGTAATAATGTGAGTTTTAGATGCACAAATCTATATCACACTCATAAATAAATCAGTTATTGGAAATTAAACATTGAAAAATGCTAAATAATTTATAGAAAACATCCAGAGTGTGTTGAGTACCACCTGGGAGCACTACGCCACAGTTTGAGTTTTCATTTCAGTTTCGGAGCTACTGGTTTAAGCTTGGCAAACACATGCAGGCTTATTAAATGCACTACAGATACAATAGGAAGAAGATATTGCAGTAGTTATAACACTGAGGACGTCCGTGTGAGATATGACTGAACGATGTCTTACAGGCTGCCATCTTTATGTCTCGATTTCTCATGTTTGTGTTTGTTTTGGCATTTGGAAAGCTTTCAGCCCCAAAAGGTTTCCATCGTGAGTGCATAATGACAGAGAAGAGATTTCACTAATGTCACGGCATTCAAACGTAAATGCTATTTGCTTACTCCAGAAAAATTCTACACCCTGGCTACGGCTGCGTGGATGGCGGGTTTGATAAAACACTCCTGGTAGACACTCAATCTTGCTTATGCAGTTCCAGACGCCCACCATACGCAGCAGCTACAGCAGAACTACTGCAATCCTGAGCAGCATCCTCAGCGAGGAAAGTTTAACTCCAGGTGTGGCGGATATGAGAAGCTGGTGCCGACCTGGTGGGCTTTATTTGCTTGCGTACACACATGATCCAAAATTAGCACTCAAGTGCCAAATGTGGGTATAATTGCAGTTTTATTTAATAACAAAAATGCTTTTCAGGCATTCATATTACATATTTAAATGATATATAAAATATAGTTAATTGGTTAAGTGTATAATTATTTACAAAAGTAATTATATAGAAAAAAAAATGTCATTGTATTTATTTGCGGTGGCATATTTTGGATCCTGCACACAGGTGTGTGTACAAAACAATTTAGACGTTGCTTGCAGTTAGGCAAATTGGTTGGGTTCTGCCCACATTTGCATGTGTGAAAGTCATTTAATAAAATAGGACACAAATAAGCAAAACACTGGCATGTAATATTCCAAACACAGAATTTCCACTTCACATACCAAGTCCAATCGGGTTTCGTAACTCACCTAATGACTTAAAGACATCAGGCCCGGCATACTTTCCGTCGAAATAGACTGTGTTGTTCTGAGGGTCGAAGGCACGGCACATTCTGATAAACACCACCTCCAAAGAGCCTACGCATAGATGAGAAAGAAACAAAAAGGGAATTTATAATCCAAAACAGAAATTCTGGTTGAACATGTGAAGGCAAAATGCTTTTAAATATGCATTTTTCAGAGTTTATGTATGTTGCATTCTCAGCACTGCCACAAGGGGTGCAATAGCAAGAATTAGTGTGAACCATCTTCTTCTACAATACATGTCCTCATTCAGGTTGATTATCGTGATGCTGGAACAACAATCTGATGAGAATCTTGTTCAGTAAGTTAGCTAACTAAGCTAAGTTAATGTTTATAGTTAGCGATAGTTGGCAAACACTGGGTTTAATGGGAGAGATATTATTGCAGATTGTTATGTAAAGTTTGCATTTGCGTATTTTCTTGAAGAATGCTTTTTTTCATAAGCAGTGCAATTATATCACTAAAAACCAATACACTACAGAAATATGTGAATATAAATGCTTCTGACTGCATTTTTTCCCCCCACAGTTGTTACGTTGCATTCTCAGCACTACCACAAGGGGCGCAATAGTTATGTTAATAGAATGAACATAAATAGTCTACTTCTACAATTAATTCTCATTTTTGACAAGTAATGTTATGGTGGAGCAACATTCAAAGATAATCTTGATCAGTTAGTTAGCTGAAATTAGCTAAGCTGTCAACGTTTAAATATATATTTTATTTTATTTATTTTTTTGCCGTTTTTATATCTTTATTTTGTTAGGACAGTAATTAGACAGGGAACGAAGTGGAAGAGAGAGGGGGGGCTGGGATTGAGAAAGGTCTACAAGCCGGGACTCGAACTCGGGGCATCTGAAGCGCAACATGTTGGCGTTTTGCCAACAACGCTATTGGTGCCGACACCAATGTTTATAGATAGCTATGTGAATAATGGTGCAGATATTTGATGCAAGGTTCGTTATTTAAGGTCAGTATATCATAACAAGGAGCAGTAACATAAAATAAAGCTTTATTAAGTCACCAATCATCTGATGTTTTTGAGCAGTGATGTGTGTGTGTCTCAGGTGGAGTGTGTTGCTGTTATTGTTGTGAGTAGGAGCAGTAATTCTACAGCGGAGTGCTTTGGTGCGCACAGGCTTAGAGGATAAAAGCCACGTAATAGAAGCCATTACGGAGCTTTAGAAAGATGCAGTGGTTTAAAATGTAATGTGTGAAGAGAGAGCGCTCACTCAGTATTTTGTTAATAATTTTGGTCGGGCCTGGAACAAACAGAAACACTGAAAGCTGTTTGGATCATGATGGAGATGGGGTTTGAGTATGATAGAGCACTTTGGTCCATTATTTGTGAGAAGATAGTGTGCAGCCGTGGATATCATCTCAATAGTGCTTTATTTTTCAAAGAGCTGACAGATCGTCCCAAAACAGTTTTCCTGTATACACAAGAGATACTGAAGCGCTGCACCTCCTGCTGTGTGACATCGGATTTGTTCGGAATTGAATACTTGCATATTGCTTACTGTGCAGTATACTATTTTAAGCAGTATGTAAAAAAAAGTGTGAAGTATGCAATAATAAATACTTCAAAGAGTAGTATTCTAAACTGTTGAAATGTAAAAAGTCTTAATTATTTTTTATTAGGAAAATGTTACTTTCAGTTCATCCATCACACCAAAAAAGAGACAAAGTTGAATGTACTGCATTGTATGATAAGTAGTCATATACTATAGAAGCCTGTTTTGGCCATTGAATAAAAAAATTAAAATAAAAATAAAAAGGTAATTGCATCTTTTTTTATCTCAATATACAGATTCTTAGTTTATATCTCACAATTCTTGTTTCATCTCAATATACAGATTCTTAGTTTATATCTCACAATTCTTGTTTCATGCAATTCTGATTTTTTTTTTTATAATAATACAAAAAAAAAAAAAAAAAAAAAAATATATATATATATATATATATATATATATATATATATATATATATATATAAAAAAAACACAGAACTGCGAGATGAAACCAATTGCAAACTAAGAGTTTATATCTTGTAATTCTAACTTTTTTCTCAAAAGAATGAGTTTATATCTCACAGTTCTGTTTTTATCTTAGAATTATGAGAAACAAAATCTGAATTGTGAGATATAAACTCAGAAGTATAAGAAAGAAGAAGAAGAAGAAAAAAAAAGAGTCAGATCTGTAAGAAAGTTGCAATTAAATTTTTTTATTCTCTTGGTGGAACAGTGCTTGCATAGTATACTGTAAATATCGGTCAGTGCATACTGTGCACAGTACAGATACGGCTAGTAGTATGCTATTCTAAATGTAGCCACAGTCACTGCAGAAAAAGGATTATTTGTGTTTACCTGCTTTGAGAAGCACTATCTGATCATTCTGACAGAGCTCCATGAAGCCGTCGATGCGCTTGGCAAACTCCACCACATACTGAATGGCCTCTGTGATTTTAATGGCACACAACTGCCACATGACTTCCCTGGGCTGAGGAGAAACAAAAGACACAACCAGTTTCAAAAAGCGGCCATATTCTTTTGAAGCAGTTTATGTAGAGTTATGATGTTAGTCAAGGCATAATTCAGTTTTAATGAAGGGTAAACTCTCAATGACCAGAATCTGATACTGTACATTTAATAAATTTATTATCGGCTAACCTATTCAACTGGGCATACTCTAAAGTAGCCACTTCAATGTCTGTCCGACTGAAAGCAAAAAGCCAGAACATTTTCTATCCCAAAAACATCACCTCATCAGTGTCCCTGCATGTTAACATTGACATTAAAGTAAATTGCAAACATCCCTAAGTAAAGCTTCTGAATAACCACATGTGGCTCTTCAAGAATGTGTTTACCTTGCTGTGGTAGCTCTCCACCTCCTCCTGAAGGAACGCCTGCCAGGTCATCTGCTGAAGTTCTTCTCTCAGGTACTGACACGTCTCCATGTGGGACTTGGAAATGTTCTGGGCCAGATGTTCTGAAACACAATGCAACATACCTTCAAAACACCTCTGTCGCGCCTGACTGCACTTAACGTACAGACATATTGAGCTGTTCTACACACACACACATATACTTGTGGTAAGGGATGGCATTTGTTTCCCATTAGCATTATAAAGTGGTTTTTCCTACTGGCGCATTTATGCTTACAGAACTGCTGAGGGAAAGGATCTTTCAAAAGATGCAGTGTTTTATTTGCTTCTCCAATCAAAGAACTACACTGTAGCGGTTTGTGATTTAAAGTCGATTTAGAAGCTTGTTGACCATCTGTGTTCCTCTGCAAGAGAAAAATAGGGCAGTGCTTCGAGTATAAAAGTGAAGAGTGTGTGTAAACTCACAGGAACAAAGGTCATATTTGCTTTCAGCAAGAACGAGCAAATGGAGACGAGAGAAAGAAAAAAAAAAACAGTATAAAAATTCAATCATGCTGAAAACACATCTGTTAAAAGGAGTCCCAGAGCAGGAGGGGAAGCTAAAAAAATGATTTCCCTTGGTGCGTGCCCTGCTGGATCCTGATTGGCCCTAATTAATGGAAACTAATTAGAAAAAAAAGAGGTTCTTTTAATGAGTCTTTGAGATGAGTCTCCAACCTAATGCTATTTTAAGACACCTTTAGCGACGTTTGCCCCACGGTTGGGTTCTTCCCCCAGTACCATCCCCAACCCAGAATACAATTTGCCATTCTCCAGAATTATCACTTACCCAATTCAGCCATGGAAACGGTGGGGGACGTCTCCCCATTGGTGAAGGAACAGTAGGGGAAGAAGCCCGAGCCCGGGGTGAAGTCGCAGATGGGCTCTGGCTTGATGCCGTTGATGTCCAGGCCGGACTGGTCGGGTGAAGGCTGGATGTCAAGGTAGAAGCTGCTGACACCTGAGTCGGGCTTGGTGCCATCAGGCGTGTGGCCGTTCATGTAGCCGCTCAGGTCATCGTGGAGCTCGGTCAGGCCATTGGTGGAAAGGCCGTAGGTTGGGGTGAGGGGTTCGGCCTCACCGGGCTGCTGCTGGTGGTCCCGCTGTTGCTGCTGGAGCCGGTGTTTCTGCACTTCTGCATAGAGGCTGTCCCGCTGTTTCTTTGACATCCGGCCAAACTTCACCGCTGTAGGGGGGCAAAGATGGTGCAATAAGAACAGAAATCTCTCTCAAATTGTGACTTCTTCCTTAAATATAATCAAATGCAATCGGAAAATGCTGGTGGACCAACCCTATCTTATTTAATAAAGTGGGAATTTTGTATGAATTTGTATAGAAATGTATTGTTTTTTAGAAAAGTAGTAAGCATGAAGGTTCAGAGGGGTATAAGCAGATCATACAAGAATGGTCAAATGAGACAGTTTAAATTCATGCAAACTAGTCATCAATTCATCAAAACATACAATAGTTACAAAATGCGATGAGTTAAAGGGATAGTTCACCCAAAAATGAAAATTCTGTCATTTATTACTCACCCTCATGTTGTTTAAAACCCATAAGACCTTTGTTCACCTTCCATAGACAGCAAGGATATTAGCCACGATATCCAAAAAGTATACGAGAATACGTTTTGTGCGCAAAGAAAACAATGATAACAATGTATTGTGCGCATACGCACACTGTTTACTGAACGTAAACCCTGCTAATTATGTTGATAACGTTCTGGGGTAGTCAAAATGCCCGAAGATGGTAACTCGGGGAGAAGAATTGCTAATTTTTTTTTACTATTGTTTTCTTTTGCGCACAAAAAGTATTCTCGTGGCTTCGTAAAATTAATTAAAAAAAACGGAACCCCTGATGTCACATGGACTATTTTACCGTTGTCCTTGCTACGTTTCTGTGCGTTGATCGTGGTAATATCATTGCCGTCTACAGAGGGTCAGAGAATCAGATTCTGTCAAAAATGTGTGTTCCGAAGATGAACTTAGGGTTTACGGGTTTGAAACGACATGAGGGTGAGTATTTAATGACAAAATTATCATTTTTGTGTGAACTAAGCTTTTAACATCGACTACGTACTGAAAGTGCTTATTACTGGAACAATCCCTTTGGTGCAACATAGGTCTTTGGGACAATGGCGGTAGCTCACTGTTTATGTTGATCAAACCAGCAACCTTCTGGTTACTAACCACCACACCAAAACAACCCTTGCACAAGATGACTTCACTCCAATTTACAGGCACTCACAAAAAGGAAGGGTCTTCACTCGCGAAACCTGGAGGAAGTGGCAGAGAGTCTGTTTAGCTTAAAAAGAAAGAGCGGCTACAGCTTCAGCCTGTCTTTGAACTGGAGGAGTGTTAGAAGCAGAGGAAGCTGGGGATGAGATATTGTGTGGATCAGATATAAGTGGAGATCAAGTGTTCATAAAAACGAAGGACGCCTGGCAGAGGACAAGCTGATCTACTGATGGATGGAAAAAGAGATAAACGCACTGGAGAGTTAAATGGAGAATGAAGGGGATAAAGGGGCTTGACTGCTGGAGACGAGAGGAGACAAAATGAAGGAGAGAAGAAAAATGAAAGATGAAAAGAAAGGGAATGAGACAAATGAAGATCAGAAGAGAGGAAGTGAAAGGAGACTTGAAGCTGCGATTTGAAAAGAGGACATGAGAGAAAAATTAGAGGACATGTGATACTTGGAAGGAGACAAGATGAGACATGAGGAGACAAGACAAGATGTAATGATAAGATGTGGCAAGGAAAAGAGACATCATGGCAAGACTGTTGAGACATGAGAAGAAGAGATCAAATAAGAATAAGCCTGACTTTTGAAGGAGAGACAAGATGAGATTTGAAGACAGAGGAGGGGACAAAACATTAGAAGAGGAGAAAATTAGAAATGAAAAATGGAGAGGACTTGAGACAAGAAGAGAAAACAGGAACAAAGTAAGAGGCAAGGAAACAAAGTGAGATTTGAAGAAAGATGTGGACACAACACAAAATAAACGAGTGGAGACCGAATAAGATTTGAAGAAACAACTGAAGAAATGAGACAGTGAGAAAGAAGACAAAATAAGATTTGGTGAGTGGAAAGAGTTGGAAATGAGAAATTGCATCAAACAGAAGGAGCCAAAATAATATTTTTAAATAAGATGATGCAAAATTAGACTGGAAACAAGAAGAGACCTGAGGTAAAGAGACAAAGGAGAATAGAACAAAGAGGAGACAAGACGAGGCATGAAGAGAGAAAATAAAAAGAGATTGTGAGCAAAATACACAAGATGAGAATAGAACAGTGGAAAGGAGATGAGACAAGACATGCAGGGCAGAGACAAGACAAGACACGAGGAGACGAGTGAGGCTTTTAAAAGAGGTACAGGATCAGCTCTGAATTTGAGGCCTGTGAGCGGAGGCCTACTGTCGTCTCAGACATGTGTGTGTCTGGGTAGCGCTGCGTCTCTGTCCCCGTGTAGGGAAGGCAGATGGGGACTGGTGAGCTTTAGTTGGAGTGAAGTCAGAAGTCACCTTGCCTGTCCTGGTTGTGTGTGAGAGAGCAGCCCGGTAGACTCGGAAGACCTGGCCTGATTTCATCCTCCTGTCAGGGGCCGTAGTCACACAGCCCAGCCGGAGGCCCAGCAGGGGGCCTCCACACACACACACACACAAACATACGCTCACCTGTGATCCTGTTAATGCTGTTCACCTGCATTTGCTTTAATGAGCCTGTTTTAATGATGCTCATTTAATAAAAGCTAGTTGCTGTCAGATTCTCCACCCTGAGTGAGCACGCCCCGCAGTCCAGAACCACAACTGCCTCTTAAATTAATCTTGTCACAAGTTAGGTGAAAAATGAATGAGTAATGGGTGCCAACTGCAGAACAGGTACTCTAAATTATATGACATGGCAAGACTGGGGACAAAGGTAAGTAGTGAATAAAAGTAAAAAAAAAAAAAAAGAACTAAATATATTCCATTATACTGATTCCAGGTACATTCACAGATGCATTATGTGATGCTTGTACTGCACTTTTGGACAATTTGGGTTGAACAATTTTCCATGATATTTCCCCCTATTACTTTATTCATTGCAATCAAGTTTTCTTAAACCGTAACTGGAAAAACACTCGCTGTCAGGTTGCTCGTTCACTTTCCATGCTGATCTATTTGGTATTTTGCATGCATTTGTTGCTCTGTATCTGTGGAGACTCTGTTTTCCCTCTGGTGCCCGCTGTACTGGACACAGACTCACCGTCACGTGACATGCCCACGGCCAGACACTTCTGCAGCCTGCAGTGCTGGCAGCGGTTCCGGCTGGTGCGGTCAATCAGGCAGTTCTTCTGACGCGGGCATGAGTACGCCGCATTGCTCTGCTGACTCCTCCTGAAGAAACCCTACAGGCCCGAGAGACAGACAGAGGGAAGGTTAGTTAACTCATTCAAGACTCAACCAAAAGGTTTTTTTTTTTTTTTTTCCTGGCTGAGTAAGGCCACTAATTAAAATGTTTTACTATCCCCACCATCAAAAATATATATATTTTGTAAGAACGCATATTTAAATGTGGAAAAAAACAATATAGTTAATAATAATAATATAAATTAGATATTTGTTATATTAATATATACATTGCATTTATATACTATTTATATTTGAAATATATATAAACCATTTCAACTCTTGTCTCTAATCTATCACAAATTATTCTTGCAATTTTGAACCAAACCTTATTTTTGCTAGCAATGTATTTATGTTAGAAAGTGAACTGAACTGCAGTTTTATTTTAGTAACACTGAAATATAATTATAGTTGTTATTATAAGTTTGAATTAGCTTTAGTCTTGAATTAGTAAAATTGTAGTAATTACTTTTTTTTGGGGGGGGGGTAATTTTTAAATATTATATTATATATACATAAAACATATATATATGCATAATACAATTAATTCAATAAAAATGAGAAATGTTTTGTTGGGAACTAACTGAATTTTTATATACAAATTATTTAATTTACCATTTATTTCAAGTACCTTTTTTTATTATTTATATTTGCTTTTAGTTAACTACACTAACCCTGCTGAATTAACCTCAAAAGTATGGACATGTCTCTATTTTACAAATGAATATTTCACATGAAATATGGCAAACTCTCAACAGATGGTGGCAACTCCTCAAACGCTTGTCTCAATCATATAGATGTGTTTATTTAATCTAGATATGTCTGAACAACTCATTTTTCACAGAGGTTACTATAAAAAGCAGTTTGGAACGAGTATTTTTCGTCATTAACGATTGGCACGGCTAGTTCCGAGACGGGCTAGAAAGGTAGTAAATAATGGCGAGTTTGTATAAGGTTATTAATGTTGAATAACAGAGCCCGAACCCGGTGGGTGCCGCCGGGAGGGGGGGTGTGGGGTGGGGGGGGGAGCGGGCGCCCACGTTGAGTAGATTTCTCATACCTTTGACTTAATGAATTGATTCCAGCTCGTCATTAACACACCCCACTCCACAGCTCCATACACATATGTCTTAATTAGTTGCTCATTGGCTGTTTAATTACTAGAAAACAGCTGACAGCTGCCAAGTTGCTTTCTAATGGCAGCCATTATGAAAGTGGGGTAGGACTGCCGGTGACAAGCAGCGCTCCTTAATAATGCTATGATTTATGGGCCGGAGCGGTGTGCTCGCACATATCATTAAATGTCTCTGTGCCTCGAGTAATTAGTAACCATTAAAGATACATTTCAGCAGTTTATTCTTCAGTATTGCGCGTTTCTGCCGCCGAGTGAGTGACGGAGGGAGATGCTGAGCAGAGAGAGTCTGTCTATTGTGCAGGAAAACAAAAAACACGCCGTTCAGGAGCCTCGTCCGCATGTTCGTTTCTGCCGAGCCCGCTTGCGGAATGCTAACGAGTCGCTCCGGTGACAGGCAGCAAACAGGAATACACAATAAGCACAAACTTCCTCTTTGCTGAGTGGACGGCGTGTTTGAAAAATGCACGAAAAGAGGAGCTTCGGCGGGAACGAACAGGGGGGGAGGACGTGGTTGCAAAACTGCTAACAACGTGCTGTGATCCAAAGCGCTTCCTTTTTTGACAGTTTTATTAAAAAAAAAAAGTGCAGCAGAAGGTAAAGAAAAACAAGACACAGGGATTATATTGTCGCTGTATTGTATTTGTGATGTTTTCATCAACGTTTCAATTTTTAGCAACACTCTGGCGTGTGAATTCCGAAGTCCTGTAAGCACAACAGTGCATTTTTCTTCCTTAGAAAGACAAAAAATCTGAAAGCAACTTCTCTGTTATTTTCCACGGCGTCTCATTTGTTGGCTTTTCCCGCTTTTTCTTTGTCACACACGCCGCTGACAGGGTTGTTTAGCTTCTTACCTTGCAGCCCTCACACGTTATCACGCCGTAATGGATGCCTGATGATTTGTCTCCACAGATCTTGCAGGGAATTATTTCGATTTGAGCTGCGGAGAGAGAAAAGAGAGAAGATACTGTCAGGATTTTTCACTGTCACCAGACACCGCGCAAACACCTCCTCCACGACATGAAACGGCGCTGAGCTTCAAACGCTTCACGTCCCTGCCACCAACGGTTGCGGTGTGTTTGGAGGAGGCCATCCTGACTTTAAACAGAAAACAGAAAACGTGATGTCAGCCCGTGATTTAAAATCAAATGCGGTTGTAATAAAGTGCCACTGTTCCCCGTGGAGCCTTAGGGCAGCATTGTCAGGACAAACCCAACTCTTTACCACATGGTTGGACCTTTCCACCACTGGAATATCGGTTCAAAGCTGCCTGTTCAATTTAAAAACCACAAAAACCAAGTAGACAGTTTTACCACCATGAGACAGTGTCCAAGAGGCCTAACCCTGACACAATGAGAAGATGGTAATAAGAAGGCTTGAGTTTTTGTTGAGGAAAAACAATAGCTTTAAAATTTAGTGTGAAGAAAGGCTTTTTTAATACATTAAAAAAAGGTATTTACCCCAAAAATAAACATTTTGTCATTATTTACTCACTCTCTTGTCATTGGAAACCCATGAAACACAAAATGAGATGTTTAACAGAATGTTCACGCTGCTCTTTTTTTATTCAATGAAAGTAAATGGTGACCAAGAGCGGTTAAGCTCTAAAATAAATGAATAAATAAATAAATACTATTAATAAAAAAATATTTTTTTCATCCAAAGCAACTTAACATAAGTTATGTAATGAAACTCTCAAACATCATTAATAAGATTCATATATTTGCATATTAAAATTTTGGCGGCCATGATTGGTTTTGAGACTCGAGAACCCCTACCATTGGGCATTTTTAATGTTAACCCTAGTGTGACATGATTTGACACATTATATCTTAATATACATGAATGTTAATGAGATCTGAGGTCTGCAGCAGAACATTTATTTTTATGACTAATCTACCCATACATAACTTCAGAGAAGTTAGAACATAGCAAGTTGGACAACTTTTATGGAGCATTTAAGGAGCTTGATAGCCCATAGTGCCCATTTACTTTTAATGCGTGGAAAAGAGCAGCGTGAACATTCTTCTAAATATCTAATTTTGTTATTTTCGAGAGTTACAGGTTTGGAACAACGCGATGGAATATAAGACGCCAGAACCATTCCTTTACTTGCAGATTTTGGTTCCGACAGATAAAACTTGGCATGAGTTGCTTAAAAGACTATTTGATAAAAGTCAGGCATCTCGAAGCAAAGGCCACGGCAATATAATCACATCAAAGGACCTGAACCAAACCTCTGGCCATTGCAAAATAGACCTTACCACGCAAGAGCTTCACTCTATATTTAGCCGGATTACAGCTGAACAGTCACTGTTTAATGTAGCCTAAGCATTTTATTTCTACTTGACAGAAATTGCTCCCTCTAGTTCCCTTAGATCCCGAGCCAAAGTTCCCCGCAGCTACTTGCCTACCTCCAGCCAAAATACTGTGGCTCGATAATATTTTAGTGAACACTATAAATCCAATCGTACGGAATTAATTTGCACGCATCAAATTTGCCACCACTGAGCGACGTATTCGCAGCGGCCCATTTCATCTACCTTCGAGCCTTCGAGCTCCCGTTGTGTCATCTGGATAATGTCAACGTCCCAGTGGCAAGGCCAAGGGTCTCTCTATCTTGTTCTATCTCTCAAATGATCCACTAAACCTGTATGCTGACAGCCAGTACACCATTGGTTCAGTCAACATGCCTGTAAACAGAACAGCATGCGTTTCAAGCTGGGCAGCATGGCCGTCCGTTAATATAAATTGTTTTAACCTCAAGAGAGCTCCTTCAAAGGAATTGTCAGAATTGTTAATTCACATTACTGATCTTGTTATTTTACCATTAACTGAAACTATAATCATTTCTTTTTTTGAATGCGGCCAGTGCACTCTGTTGTTTGTTTGTGTGTTCTCTCGGCATGAGCATTAGCGCGCCAGTGTGTTCCTACTCCTTTAGCATTTTCAGCCTCATTACTTACATAATTTGTTCTGACATGCACTCACAACAACTGAAGCATGCTGTAATTAAGGCTGGCTGTGGTTGAGGTCCAGGAGAGAAGCTGCAGTACCAGGCCCCTGCCAGTAGGTGGTAGTCTAGGGCTGTGAGAACCATCTATCCCAGGCTCATAATCCCAGCCTGCCCTAAAGGCTGAAGCGGTTTGCGCCTCCACATTGCTGGCATCACAGTCTAGCAGGCTGTGGGTTCGAGCCTGCGGGGCCAGCCGCCACACTCCTATCTGACTCCCTCCCTAGGCACTGCTCATAGGGCCCTTCGTTTTAGCCGGAGAGAAGCAGGTACACTTGCTGACGAAGCTCGTGCCACATCAGTCGACGATGCTGGAAGTGAAGAGGGCATAACGCTGCGCTGGGCACTCCGGTTTGGGTCCGTCTAGCGCCAATTCTCGCTCTACTCTCCCTCTCGCCAGGCCTCCACATGAAACACTCACAAAGCTCTTTGTCTCCTGCCTGGCTCAAGCTGCGGGTTGCCGTGCTGGATCGGAGCTTCCTTTGTCTACGGAGAGCGCTAAACCAAAATTGTTCTGCCGAAAAAAAAAAAAAATCCTCACAGCAAGATTAGGACGGGGAGTAATTCATCCAGCTCCAGTACAAACACACTCGCCTAATAACGCACACTGTGAGATATTCAGTTGCTCGAACAGTTCCACATGTTTACAGGGCGGTATCTGCCAACATAAGATAACTGAATAACCTCTAGGGAAAAAAATACTGTGCTATGGTATTACTATATATTTTAGGACATGCTAACATGACAAAATCATAGCTTTTTTGGTCACTATCATTGCGCATTGCGTTAAATACATAAATAAATAATAATAATAGACATCTGATCTCAAATAGATACACAGGTTATAATATCAGAAAAGAAGTGGACAGATATTGCATATCAGACTACGTTCATGCCATACACCTCTGCTCGTCAAGATGGTCTCAGGCTACATCAAAGACACAACAAAAGTTACGCAAACGAAAGTGCACAGTAAAAGGGCACAGGGCCACGGTAATGTTAAAGATCAAACCATGCACTAAATTACTCCTATAGTGCCTACGTTAAAATGCGTGGAGGAAAAGAGCAAATCTGATGCAGCTTGTTAGTTCAGTCCTCTCTGTTGTGATTTCCTGGAGCCAACTTCAAGGTCACTGAGTCAGAGCTGACAGCGAGACAGAGCCCTGAGGAGGAGTGACGTGTCACTTTGCTGTCCCCACTCTCTGCTAATGCTATCTTTCTCTCCGTCTATCGCCCTCCATACCTCTCTCATTCCCAATCTCAATCAGACCCTGTTTCTGCCTTGCCCTTTACAGCCCTCAAATCAGACCTCATGGGAGAAAAGCCCCTGCTCTTGCTAACAGAAGCCCCTCAGTTTCTGCTAACATCAAACACACTTGTCACTTGCTCACCAAATGGCCGTTTTAATTGGTACGGCACATAGTTCATGCACATAAATTCAGGCTGAAGCCATATTTCATTGCACACCATCAGCCATGACAGTCTGGCTCTCTGAGACTTCTTAGCCATACTACGCCGCAACTGCGAAACACAGCAATGATGGGTCTTATATTTAAGGATGCATACGATCTTCTGATATTTTAGGAAAAAAGAACTGTATTCTGCATAAAATCTGTTTAGGATGGAGTTTGTCTCATATTTTAGCTAGGCTACTGCATTTGAATCAGTTTAGCAACTAACAATGTAAAAATGTACAGATTACAGTAGAAAACTAACTTGAATAAGAAATACAGACACTTTTAATGTTTAATAGCCCTTGCTAAGTTACAGGCTAAGCTATAGGCTAAGTAGATGTACAGTATAATGTCATGTTAGTAGCTCAAAAAACCATGGTTAATTTATGGTAGCCATGGTTTAACTATATTAACCATAGTTTTTTTTTTTTTTATTTGTCACACAACCATGGTTAATTTTCATAAAGGAAATGAAACAGCGACTGTCCCTTATTTCACTCTGCTGAAGTTTGGATACGTTCACAATTTAAGTCTTTCTTTCCAAATAAAGCCACAAAAAGTGGAAACGGCAGCAAAAGGTTGCTCATCAAAAAGTAGAGACAATAATCATTTCACCATAACGCAGCTACGCCTCAGCGCTAACTGTCACAGTCGCTCTGTATTCTTTAGCGCATTAGCGCTGACATCAGCATCACAAAGGCACTCATTCTCCGTGCTGAGCGCTTCTTTAAAGTACTCTCGCCTCATTTGTACCTGAGGAGCTTCATTCTGAGAGTGAGACGAAAAGTGTGATGTTGACACAATATATTGAAGGCGTGTGAAATATTCAGGAATGTTCACTTGCTAATGGAGGATTCCAGGAGTCAGCTAGTGGGGGAGGGTTGAAAGCTAACTTCTCCAGAGTGCTCCTTCCTGTCTGCACATACAAAATGATATGTTTTTTTTTTTTCTGTTCAGCAGTATAATAACATCCTGATCTCTGTTTCTGCACACAGACATTGGTGATATTGTCTGGAGTGCTGAAAATCAAGCTAGGCGACTAGCGATGGGCGAAAGCGCTAACAATTCATTTGTGGCACATATCCTACTGAATGCAAATCGGCACAAAACTCCTCCAGTTATTCCCACTCTGGGCTAAAATCTTGCTGAATTGTTGGATTGTTGACATTATTTGTTGGATTGTTGGATTATCTGCTTATGCTATAAGGACACATAATCATAAAGCTGAGAGCTTAACCCATTACACTAGTACACCAAACACAGTCGTTTATAGCCAACACTTTTTGCGCAAATCTATTAGTGTTTCCATAGATTCAGAATTTTTTCCCTAATGCATAAAATCAATACCACGAAGGGCGTTTTTTATTTCACTTCTTTTGGACTGAAGCAATGCAACAACCATGGACTGCAACAATAGATCTTGAAAGAACAAAGAAAATTTTTTATGTAACTCAGACTGGATTCGTATGAAAGAACAAAGTCATATACACTTACGATCCCTCGGAGGGGTGTAAAATGCAGATGAATTTTCATTTTTGGGTGAACTAACCCTTTAAAAACCTGCAGTGTTTCATTTTTACACTATTAGCAAAACCAAACTAAATAAATAAATCTGTTTGTTTGAATGATCTCACTGCAAAATTTGACTCAACCAAAAGGCATGAGTTTGGGATGCTACTACCCGTTTGAACAGTCAAACTATTTTTGCAGTTCTGTTTTGGACCACTAGTGGCACAAAAATTACACTGCACCTTTGTGTGGCAACTGGGCTTCACTGTGTGTGTAGAAGGCTGCTAATGTGTTTGTGTGTTGACAGTTGTCAGTGACCAAATGACACAAGCCAGTGAGCTCATGTCAGGGGATTATGTAAGTGATTGGACAGCCATGCTGGAATTGCACAAAGTGCCACATTACAGCCAGATTAACAACGCTCCTCCAGGCCAGAGAACATGCAGTTTAATCAAATTCCTCTGAAATGTTTCACTGCTCTTCCAGATTGTTTCTGTAAATAACAAAGCCCGTGAACATTACCCAAGCACCCTCAGTGGTACGACACAAACCGCTGGGGCTACTTGGGTAAAGTATAGGTTTAAGAAAATATGTTGTGGCCTTATTGTTGGAAAGTCAGACTTGCAATCGAAAGGTTGTGAGTTCGAGTCTCGGGGCCGGCAGGAATTGTAGGTGGGGGGAGTGCATGTACAGTTCTCTCTCCACCTTTGATACCTCGAATTAGGTAGCCTTGAGCAAGGCACCGAACCCCCAACTGCTCCCCGGGCGCCGCAGCAAAAATGGCTGCCCACTGCTCCGGGTGTGTGTTCACTGCTCTGTGTGTGTGCACTTCGGATGGGTTAAGTGCAGAGCATAAATTCTGAGTATGGGTCACCATACTAGGCTGTATGTCACATCACTTTCACTTTATCTTTCAGTAGGAAGAACTCCAGGGAAGCAGGGAATCTGCTAGCTTCTGTTTGATTTATGAGATTGTGTTTAATTGCATGAATAGTCTAAAATCATTATGTCATTTGTCCAAGTATTTTGGCAACTAAAAATAAGTTTATAACTTCTCATAATTTTCTTTCATTTGCTTTTCAGCTGAAAGAAGGGAATGTTATTTGAATATCAGCTTCAAAAGATCGGCACATTCTATGGAATGCAGAATATAGATACAGAATTAATAAACAAAGGTAATTGTGACATATCTCAAATTTTGACTTAATCGCAATTCTGAGAATGAAATTCAGATTTGCCTTCAAAATTCAAATTTGGATAGATTTTTCTTGCAGTTCCAAGTTTGCATTTCACAATTGAAATTCACTGTTTATATCTCAAGTATTTTTTTTTCTCAGACTAGCGAATTTCATGTTTAAATTTCGACATCCTCAGAATTCAGTTTATATCTCACAATTCTGACTTCTGTTCTCAAAACTTACAAGCTTTTATCTCACAATTTGAGAGGATATCTAAAATTCAAGAACTGTGGGATAAAAAGTCGTAATTACCTTTTTTTTCTTTTATTTTGTGGCAGAAACAGGCTTCCATAATATTCCAGTTGCACCAATAGAATAGCATAAATACTATATGTAATTTGTTGATTTTTTTCATGTTGAGATATTCTGAGACCTTGCTTATTGAAAATCAAACTATTAAAATGTTACTAGAAATTTTGCAACCAAGCAAAAAATAAATGTGGTTTCAAGTGCAAAAACTTCTCATTCTTTTCCTCTTGTTGCTCCTGTAAATCGCTGAAGTGGCGGGTTCGACCCAGTGCTGGCTGCTTGCCTTTGGGCAGCTTTCAGGAGTAACTCATGCATGCATCTGTGTGTTTGTTTGTGTATGAGGCCATTAATTTTTCAGTGCCACACACAAAACTCAAGATCCCTCCCAGCAAACACAGCAGCTTGTGTTACCGTACTTCTAGATGTACCCAACCGGCTCAGTCAAATGTATTTTGACATGCCATATACAGCAGGGCTGAGCAGAGCAGGAGTGTTTCCCAGTAGACAGTAAGGAGACATCTCACTTCAAGTGCCTGTGTGTTACTATTAGGGCCCGAGCAACGATGCTGTGAGTAACACACACGTAACACACCATTACCTACAAAAAAGTCTCTTGGTACATAATCCAAAACCCAACAGGAATCAGTTATTTTTAATTTCCCGATTTTTGTGCAGTTTTTGCCATTTCCAGGCCTCGTACTTTGACAAACTCCTCCTACAGTTTTAATTGGATCACCTTCAGATTTGGTGAGCGTTATTATTAGGCCTTTGTGACATTAAATTGCGAAGATCTTGAGTTTTCGTCAAAGGGTGTGTCCCTGGCAGCTTGATAAATTTGATGTGTCGCCATGAAACAGGAAGTTGTTGTAACTCAGGCAAGCAATGTCCGATCTGCCTCAAACTTCCCATGTTAGATAAGAGTCCTGGCCTGAAGATATCTTAATTATCATATTCAGTTATAGTTATAGCACCACCTACTGACAACAGGAAGTGACATGTTTAACACCATGATGCACTATTAGCAGTACAGTAAAATATGCTGTAGTGTGTTAAACATGCTAGAAATACAATACATATTGCATACAATGCCCAATATAGTTTATAAGAGTCTTGTTCTGAACGCATCTAAAGGCCAATTTTCATATATAATTACAGCGCCAGATCGATCGATCTATCTATCTATCTATCTATCTATCTATCTATCTATCTATCTATCTATCTATCTATCTATCTATCTATCTATCTATCTATCATGTACTTGTATTATTTAATTATTCAAGCAGGTTTGCAGCACTTCATTCTTCATGCAATCCTAAAGATAATAATAATAGTAATAATAAAATTCCTTACATAATTAATTTAAAACATATTTATGAATATATATATATATGATTCAGTATACTACTAGCAAAATATAATAAAAAAATACAATAAATAATACAATGACTGCATAGTACAATTGATACATTATGAAATAAAAATAGATAAATAAAAAATATTTTAACCTTCTTCTCTGCATTAATTTAACTAAAAAAATAGTGTTTTAATCTACTTTGGTTACTTTAGATTGACTGAAATGGTTTTGTTTTTTTCTGATTCTGATGGAAAAACTGCATTTTAGAGCAAATATCTAAATCATGACATATGACATGTACATCAAATAAGAGTGAAAAATATCAAAACACATTTTTTCAGCTATATTGCCCAGCCCTAGTCCTCGTTTATGCGTTATGTGGCAAAGATTGACGAGCTTTCTGGCTGCGAGTATGAGTGCGACTGCACTCAGGGGAACAGAACAAAAGGATGGGGGTTACGATACAGACAAGTTGCACGGAGAGGAGCATGTGTGTGCCAAACTCACTCCTCCGCCCTGCCCCGACACCCTTTTTCTCTCTCCTTCCGTCTGTCTCCATCTCTCTTTCCTCCTGTCCTCCTCTGTTCAGTGACAGGCAAAGTGTTTCCATCGGAGCAAGGAAGCCTAGAGCCACAGGGCACGCCACCTCTCGCTGTGTCACAGTGCACCTGAATCCCAGGGGAACGAGAGACAGGGAAAGGAAGACGGGAAAGACGGAGAGAGAGAGAGACAGAGAGGTGCATTTGCATTGCACCGTCTGTGCCGTGTTCCAACAAACACAAATCAAACGCAGGCAAACCTTGCACATGCATAAACAGTTATCTTCCATTTGAAAGCGAGCCGAAATCATTATCGCAATCATACGGTGCATAAAACAGAATTTAGACGAAACACGTCATTTGTTTGTAAACTGTCGTTAAAACGCATTATAATGTGACAGGGAATTTTGCGCAGTTGAGCAAGAGCTCGCCATTGTCTATTTTTGTTTACGAATGCCATGTGTGGCGACGCTTGACGTTGCACATCGCTGAGGCTTAGAATCATTGAAGCTGAAACATCAGAGGAGCCATTTTTGGAGTCATGCTCCTGCAGTTTTTTTTTTCCTGTGTCGGAAGATGTTTTTTCCTCATCTGAAACCAGTTTCCAGACTGCTTACGAATACGAATGGGACACTGCCAACCGGGCAGGAGAGGCCGTTGCTGATCTCCAACATGCAATATGAATTTGAGCCCTGTATGGCTGATTTAATCTTCGATTGGGAGCTTCAATCTCCCACGGCTGAGTGCTTTAGTTAAACACCAATCAGATCACACCAAGTTCTCAAGGGCGCCAATCCGGCACAATGAATGACAAAACAATAAACACGAAGGAATGAATATATATATTCATGCACAATTAAAATGAGAAATCCTTTGCACAACAACAAAGCAGCTTGTTCGACGGCACAAGGGAATTCGGTTTCCATGTGGCGCTGGTGTTTTAGACCAGTAATTGCTGCATTAATATGTATTTCCGGGAGAAGCATCATGGCTGTGGATTAGAGGTGTGCAAAACTAAAGATTGACTGTCCAGTTCATTTATCGGTTTTATATGGTGTATAATTAGGCTCGTTTTGGGTTAACTTGATCCTGTGTTTCTTAGCTATCCACAACTAGCCAAAGATGTTTATCTTAATGTGCATTGCTATAGCGCAAATAAATAAAAAAATAAATTAATTAATTAATATATAAATTCATATAAAAAGTATACATCAATAGGAAAATCATCCATAAAAAAAAATTAAGAAAAGTGTATTTATATATTTGAAAAAAATATTATAAATGTTATTAATCGTTAGAATTAAAATTTTAGCTAGTTTTTGTCATTTATTAGTTACTGATTTTTATTTATTTATTTAGTTTTAGCCGTTTAGTACATCAAGTTAACATTATTGAAAATGGGAAATTTTGTTTCCTGTAAATTAACTGAAGTAATATATAATTTCAGTTAACATATGTATACAAACAACTTAATATACAAACTAGCCCTTATGTACATATGTACATAAAAATATAAAACTCTAAAATATACCTAAAATCAAGAAAAGTTCTAGAAAAACTAGTTAAGTATTCAACTATGGTTAAAATAAATGAATGTTGGATAAAAATAAAACTGCAACCACAGACATTCCTACAAGGAATATGCTTACCATGGTTGTGCGAGAAAAACAGACATGTTTGATTCAGACAGGATTATAATAAAGTAGTCTACGCATCCAGTGCCACCAAAACAAGTGGTGAGCAAAAGAGAGAGGAAAGACTGTGTGTGCGCTGGTATTCCAACTATACTTTAACCACCAACACCAATCCCAAACCTGATTGACTCAGGCCAGACGAGAAAACACTGACTGATTTCTACAGAGAAATACGTTTTCCAGCAGTGACACAGCCAATGGGACACGACGGGCCGACCTGCAGCTGGATCTCTAACAGCTGCCTGCACAATGTTCCATCCACAGCAGCCCACGGTTCCACTCGCCACAGGTCCACGAACAGCCTGTAATCACTGCGCAGAGAATTAAAGACGAAGCTAAACACATAACTGTCTGGAAATGCAGTTTCAAAAGTGGTTACATCACAGTGTGTACAAGGTTATTTTGTAGGAAATTTAAACAGGCAGTGTAGATCAACCACCAAAAGGTTTTTTCACAGTGATGCCATAGAAGAACCATTTCGGGGGTTCCAGAAAGAATCTATTTGTGAACAGTTCTTCTTAATGTGAAGAACATTTAAATAATCTAAAGAACTTCTGTGCAATGAAAAGGTTCCACGGATGTTAAAGATTCTTCATAGATGCCAATAAAGAATGTAACAACGAATTCCTGGTCTTATTGCAGCTCATTCTTCAAAAAAGCCTTAGTTATCACAATACTTGTCCACTGACAATTCCAGTAGTAGAATTGCTATTTAGCCACTGTTCGTGTTCTATGTAGCCAATTTTCACAATCCACTGTGGATAAAATAGATTTATGTCCAACATTTTTCTTATTTAATAAGCAGTTTCACAAAAAAAAAAAGTTATATTACTCAATTCATGCTAACTTTAGAGGGATAATTCCGTGCAAATTCTGTAACAAAGTACTCACCTTCATGTTGTTCCAAACCTGTATGACTTAGCCTACTTTTCTTTTGTGAAACACAAAAGAAAATACTTGAAAAATGTCTTATACAATGGAAGTCAGTGGAGTCCAAAGTTCCTATCTGGGCCCCACTAATGTCTCATCATATGAAGATCCATTAAAATATCTTATATAAAAGAAAGAAAGCCATACAGGTTTGGAAAGACGATAAAGAAATGTGTAAATGATGACAGAATTGGGAAATTTCTGGGTGAAATTATCTGGTTTTACCATTAAATAAACCAGAACTTGTCAAAAAGCCCTATTTGCATGCTCTAACTATTGCTACTGTAGATATGTGGTATGCAGCTTTAACTGGTTGAAACTGTGTTGTGTTGTCTTGCGTATCTGTGTGTGTGTGCTCGTACATGTGTGTGTGGCTCTGCTGAGATAGTTGAGGGATAAAGCGTTCCATTTACCCAGAGACCAGCTCTGCTTTTCTGCTCGTTTCAGGGGAATCGGACCAAACACCTGGCCTGATTCCTTACTCAGCTGTTCCTTCCTTATCCAAGCCTGCATTCACACATAAATCATTAGCCGATCCTTTCCTTCCCAAACGTCTACTTATCTTCAGATGTTCAACCGCCCAGCTCGCAACTCCTTTTTACTCACTCGGGCCTGTTTGTGGAGTTCTGTTTGATTCCATCAGACGACGCAGTTGTTGTTGTTGTTGTTGTTGTTGTTGTTTTGAACTGGCTGCCGTCCGTCCGGCCTCGGTGTCGTTTCTTTCAGAGTACAGTAGGGCACGCTCGGTGGCCCCTGCCCCAGCTGGCCCTGTCTGTCAGCCCCAATAACGTCTCCAGTCTGCTCAGAATGTGTCACCCTCCTAACCATCATATCGGTTTACATAAAAAGCGCTGTGTCCTGGGCTCCAAGGTCAAAGCAGTTACAGTCACTGCCTTTACTGTGGCAAACGTTGAGGAGCAGACAAACGTCCTAAGAATGCAATTAATAAATCAGGCAGAAATTTCCGATTGGAGACTAAAATGACATGCATACTCAATGAAAAGTTGGACCACTGGGGTGTGTGAGTGTTTCTATCCCAGCCATATTTCAGGAAAGAACTGATGAAAAATTCCCAGACATCCTTTAATGACTTACATCAAGGTACAGAAAATGAACAGTACTGAACAAGGTATTTTCAAATTAAAAATGTTTCCAACTCCACTCCAAATTCCACACCAGATTTTCTCCTCACTGATGCTATTTTCGTATTAAAAATGATGTCTACTAACTAATGTCCATAGAGAGAAGGAAAAAATTGCGCCACTACATACTCAAATTTAGGCTTCAATTTCTCTCTGATGCTATTTTCATTATAAAATGTATTCTACCGCAACTAACGTCCATACGAAGAAGGAAAAAACAGTTGAGTGGAATAAAAAAAAAAAAAAAAAAAATACATATATATACAAAATCTACCACCCATTTTAACTTTTTTTTAATATTTTTTTTTTCACTCCAGGTTTTCAATTTCTCCTTAATGACAATATTTTTGCATTAAAAAATGTTGTCTACTCAGAATAACATCTATAGAAAAATAAAATCAGTTTGGTGTATCAATAAAAAAATTAAAAAAATAAATGAAAAAAATCACAATTTAAAGCTTTTTGTAATCACGCCACTCCAAGGTTTTTTTATTTATCCATGCTACAAATTTCTTTTTAGTTCTTCTTAGCCTTTCAATAAATTGTTATGATCGCACTTGATTACATTTAATTAGTTAAAACATACGTTAATGCCTTAAATATAATAAACTAAGAATCAACAAAATTACCGAATTTTAATTATTATATATTTTTTATTGTTTTCATACACTAATACATTTATAATATTTCAAGTTATTTAAAAAATAATGATTGCAATTTATAAATATTTTCTAACTACATTTACAATGAAATATTATTTTAATAAATAATGCAATACGAACAAGATGAACAAAACGAATGTTTAATACATATTTTTTATTTTCACGGTACCTAATGCATTAAAGCTGCAGTTTGTACCTTTTTTTGTTTAAAAAATGTACAAAATGTATATAATAAGCGAGTAAGCGAGAGATTCTGCAAATGACATGTGCAACTGTCAAACGCGTCTGTTTAGCACAAGTTTACACAGAAAAACTATGTAAAAGCAACATCGCAGACTGCAAAACACAGTGTGAACAACTCCTAGTCCACCAATTAACGTGCTGAATTCTTGCTGACATGCAGATGCATTATGAGCCGTTAGCGTGTTACGCTCGTGATGAAGCGGTATCGCAGGGATCTTAGAGCGAGAGATAACACAGATACTCCGAAAAACGCTCCCGGCAAAAACATACAGCCCTGCTTCTGCTCCGTATTGCTCTCATACTCAGGTTAGAGATAGCAGGTAGCAACTCCAATTAGCTTAATTTTGAAAACAACAGGAGTCTTCTGGCATTCAGGTTACCGGTGAAGCACTAGGGAAGCACGTGTGTGTTTGTATGTGTAAAATAGTGTGTATTTGTCTATGTAAGGTAATGGATTCATTACTCAACACATTGGGTGATTCTAGCCTTGATGAGAAAGCATTATACCACCTCTCTCTCTCTTTCTCTCTCTCCATCACACTCTCTCCCTCCCCTCCAGCTACCTGAGAGTGCTGCTCTCTTGTCAGTGAAGGAAAAGAGCGGCCAAGGACAGGCTAGATGAATGACATCAATAGCTTTAGCAAGGCACTTGCAAGGATGTGTGACTGAGACAAATGGTCCTTGTTACATTAGAAGGCGATACCGAATCCTGCCATTCTCTGATGGAGCCCTGATAGAGCTGTAACCAGACGCACCCAACCTTTCCACAGATCCGCTGCGTCATGGGACCTCCGAAAGGCAGCTTTCTCAGGCATTCAGCTGGGGCGCCTGCTATCTCTGCTTCTCTCTCTTTCTGCTTCCTTATTATTCTCAGTCATTCGTTGCATTATCCAAATGACCTGTTTGCTAACAGATCAGCAGACCAATAGCATCCTGTCCTTAAAACAGGTTATAGAAGTTTTAGAACCAATATATATATTTTTTGACATGATTTCCACCACCATTAACCTATTTGATCCCACCACTCACAATTGTGACCGTAAAAAAAGGTTTTCATTTCTAAAGCTCAAAATACCTCTCTGACTGATTTTTTAGTGCACTTCTAGAGCAAAAATTGAAAAAAATATGAAGCATCTCAATTTAATATGTGCAGTTTCACTTGGTTAGGGCAGATTGTTACATGATAAAAGCAGTTTATTAACTGTTTAAACCTTGAGAGGATGCAAAATGAAAGGCTAGTAAAATATTTTAACAAAGGCATGAGAAAGTTTTTTGGTACACATTATCTTTAAGGTGTCTAGTATTAATTTATGAATTCACATATATTCAAAACATGAACATAAACATGTTAATAGGCATAATAGTGACCAGTGGGTTAAAGCTGCAGTAGGTAACTTTTGTAAATATATATTTTTTACATATTTGTTAAACCTGTCATTATGTCCTGACAGTAGAATATGAGACAGATAATCTGTGAAAATAAAATCAAGCTCCTCTGGCTCCTCCCAGTGGTCCTATTGCCATTTGCAGTTACGGACCGCTCCCGGTAAGAAATCAACCAATCAGAGCTGCGGTCCGTAACTTTGTTTGTGTTCAGAATGTAGAAAAATGTATATAATAAGCGAGTACACCAAGAACCCATTTTCCAAACCGTGTTTTTAGCTTGTCCTGAATCATTAGGATGCACCTATAATAAGTGTTTATATTCAGACTATTTTAGATTGCTTCGGGGGTACCGCGGCGGAGTAACCCAGTACCTTTGTGATTCTTCATAGACATAAACAGAGAGAAGTAGTTCCGGCTACGATGTTCTTCTGCAAGACGCAAGCAGTTCTGTTTATTAACCGCTAGAGCGTCAAAAGTTCCCTACCGCAGCTTTAACAGTGAATTTAGGTATACAATATAAATCCAATTACAGTTGTTAGTGTAAAATTGCACTAAAATGTTGCTATGAAAAAATATCGCACTACATTACAATTTCTAAATGTTACAAATAAGTTACAATATTGCTGTCTATATAATATTAATTTGAGGATATATGATACAAAAAATAAAAGTTGTAAAATGCGTTGATGTTTTTGTCTTATCTCAGTTGTCCTGTCAATGTTGTATAAGGGATTTTTTTAATCCATAACGGCAATCCTATAATGTGATCAAACAGTTTAAAATAGTTGGGCTAAGATATATATATATATATATATATATATATATATTAAAATAATTATGACTGCAGAACAGTGTTAATTTTGACAGCAAAAAAAGATTTAGTCTTAGTCTTAGTCTTTTGAATAACACACCATTTAGTTTTAGTCACATTTTAGTCATCTGAAATGTTTTAGTCTTAGTCTAGTTTTAGTCGACTAAATATCATAAGAGTTTTAGTCTTAGTCTAGTCTTAAGTCTTTTAGTCTTAGTCTAGTTTTTTTTTTTAGTAGAACAAAGTCAACTTAGTTGAATTGACTAAATGTT
This sequence comes from Carassius auratus, assembly GCF_003368295.1. NCBI lineage: Eukaryota > Metazoa > Chordata > Actinopteri > Cypriniformes > Cyprinidae > Carassius > Carassius auratus. The sequence goes on from NW_020528492.1 coordinate 169,411, forward strand.
TCCATCAGTCTGTTATGGAATGGTATTTATAAAATAAACATAAGGCCTGCTCTCAATGAAAAATATACATGCTCTCTGAAAAAGATATGCATTCGTCCTGAATGATATGCAATGCAAATGACATTCTTTCAAGATGAAGTACAGTATTATTGAAATAGACAACCACCTATATTATATTTGTATTGTATGTTCAATCTATTTCTTTATTTGTGCTATTTACACAAAGTTTAAATTTTTTTAAGTTTGTTTTTGTTCATTTAAAATAGCACTGCATAGTCTTCACTGTAAAATAAAATACACAATCAAACCAAAATGTATTCAGACACCTTCAACGTTTCTTACAATATCACAGTTTATTTGCTGTAGTTTAGAAATTGGTAATAAAATATGACAATAACTCAGGGTTAAACTGTGTCAGAACAACAAATTCATCTTGATAATGTCTGATGCAATGCTTAATTTGGTTCAGTCTGTGGTGTGAAAAGGTTGCATTAGAAATTAAAGAAAGAAACACTTAAGCAAAACATGCTCAGGTCCCTAATAATTTTTTTGTATTAATTTTTTAGTCACTAGTAAAACAGTATAATCTATTCTATCTGATTTTCGGATTGACTTTGGATAAATTCTTGTTAAAACTACAAAGTAATTCAATCAAGAGCAGTGAGTGATTTACTTTCATTTTCATACAGTAAAGACACTGACAGCAGAGCTAGTAAATTAGGCGCGGTCACTTTAAGAGACAAATGCATCCATTATAAAGATACGCATCCGATTTCTTTCCAACGCTTTACTTTCACTGAAGACATAACTACAGACTTTTTCGAACACACTTTCCAAGACTGGTATTTCGACATATTTAGTATGTATTTGTTGTCGGTACAAACGCAAGAAGACTTTGAGACGCGTCTCTGCTTGCTCCCTGAACACCAGAACACCACGCTGCTGAATTGAGCTCTTTCACTTTTCGCTCTTTTTCTTATGTTTATTTAAAATGCGATTTGTATTTGTTCGTTCAGGGTGCAAGAGGACGGAAACGTCCTGAAAGAGAGCTCGGTTCAGTGTTACGCGAGTAACCAGCTGCTCAGTTCATCTTTCCCGCATCGCGGGGCTGAAGCCAACTTGATGTGTTGAATGCTTGGAGCACGTTATAAAACGTATTCTTAAAATACACATTTCTGTTTTAATAAATGCTCATATTAAAACATAGCATTACACATAAGTAGGTACAAAAATAATCAGTGATACATTTACGACCTCATAAAAATTTGGGTCGCAATGGCATTTCAAAAGGTTGCAGTGTAGTTCCCTGTGTAAACAACTTAACTGTTATGAAAACGTCCTCGAAACTGTGCGAATTTCTGCAAACTCATCTTTGTTCTCTTTTCTGTGTAACTGCTGCTTTGTTTAGCTGTTGCGCTTGCATTTGCCGCGGCTTTTTAAAATGGCTCGGCTGCTTCTGCATAGATCAACCTACCCTCAAAGATTCGCTCTGATTGGATCTCTTCTCCATTCGTCCCTCCCATATATTTTCGTCTCATTTTTATTCGTTGACTAAAGTGTCAGTTATATTTCGTCACGTTTTTCGTCATCATATCTGACTTTTTATTTAGTTTTTATTTAGTTTTCGTCCGTGAAAAAGGTTAGTTGACGAATATTTTTCGTCATAGTCTTCGTCAACGAAATTAACACTGCTGCAGAATAGGGCTGCACGATAAATCAAAATGAAAACGAAATCGCGATTAGAAGCTGCGATTGTCATGCATATCTTTCAGTGAAACACGGTTCTTTGATCAGTAGTACATCTCCATCCGAAGGCTACTGAACATGCAAAATGTACATTTATTATTTATTATTACATTTGCTTGCCTCTCTGTGCCCACATACTGTATTTTGATGCGGTTAAATTCTAAATAAAACTGTTTTCAAGGATATATTTTCCTGTTTCTGTTGTCAGAGAGCGGAATGAATATGAAATAGTTACTGAAATGCAACCTATTAAGACGAAATAGCTCTCCCTTCCAAGATATTAATCAGCACAAAAATCCTGATAATCGAGCTATCATCTGATCAAATCAAATAGGCTACACATAAAATAAAGACAAAAACCGTTCTTGCATGTAAAATGAGAGAAACAACATAATATCTGTTTTAACTGACAGCGCAAAAAGGTCGCTAAGTTAGCAACACTGTGCATCTCCATTTCTCCAACCACGGGTTAGATCAGGGGTCAAACAGAAAATGCGCAAATGCGTGTAAATCATTTAGCATTGATAATATTTGTGTAGTTAAAATTAATTTGCGTTAACGTGTTATGTATGCATTCATTTTGAAAGACTTAAAAAAATAATAATGAAAGTATGAATCACAGTGTTGATGATAAAAAAAAAAACTAATTAAATTATTATTTATATTGTGTAGAGGTTAAGGTAATTCCTGCACCACTTCCATTTTTTAAATAGGGGTGAAAAGTGATCTGACCCTGTTCTTGACAGGCTTTGTGAGATTAACCAAACAACTTAGGAAATGAAATGTCTTTGCTACTTTTCTGTCCATCAGTTATAATGGTTGCTACAGCCCTGATGGATAGAAAGAGTGAGAGAGAGTGGGCAGCTGGGAAAAGGAAAGAGATGGATGTTTATTCCAAGGCAGTAAAACGTCTTTGTGTACTATAAAAGTTATATTCAAAGTGGTGCTGTTCTTCAAGATAAAAAGCTACTGAAGCATTTACTGCACGCTTGCACACACATAATCACTACTAATGCAGACTAGTCCGATTCAGATTAATAATGTCAATATTTACCTCTTAAAACATAAACAGCCTGGCGAACCTACATTTACGGGCACAAAACACTTAGATAATTCACTCTCGGATTTATAACGTAAACAGACAAATGATATAAAAACATATGTACATATGGTACCACAGTAAGAAGGTATTTTCTGCCAACATTTTCATAGACCTCACAAAAAAAAAAAAAAAAATATATATATATATATATATATATAAGTAAAATGATACAACTAATAAATACATTAGTATAAAATAGATCTATGTATACAATATTATTGTAAAAATACTGTAAACATTTTATTTTAAGATTCCTTCGCAGAAAACAAAACTTTAAACAGTATTTGTACACTTATATAGATATATACCTATATATTAATAAATAAAATGTTTTTTATGCAATTCTCACAATAACATATCATTAAACCTTACCATCAGATGCTTCCAAGCCTCTAAGTTAAGTAGATAACAAAATCTTGTCTATTTTAGTCAGAGGCACAGAACACTGTTGTATATGGTTAACAAATACTAAATGTCATACCATATCATTGGTCCAATGGGCATGTGACATTTCTGTTAACTCCGAAATGCTCGCATATTCCTATTGTTGATCCCTGATGTGTTTTACGACCTGAGCAGACAAACATTCCTTGATCCTACAGTGTGAAATGTGGCCTCACACTCTCTGCTGTCAGACAGAGTTCAGAGACGTCTTGCAGCGCACAAATCTAGTGCATTCACAGCCCTGGCCTGGTTCCATTCTGCATTACACAGCCATATAAAATTCATTCTGTAGCACTAAACAGTGTTTAAATGACTGTATGCTACCTCTGTGTGAACCTACCTGGCACCCAATGGAGGGAACTCTAATCCTGGCCAGTGAAAAGAGACGGCCAGATTAATGATTGCATAAATACATCACAAATCCTGTGGAATTATGCTGAACCACAGAGCCACATTCAGCAATGAGGGAAAAAGGCTATTAGAGTCAGCTGATTTGCTGTAAATCCCAAAGACCTGGAAGCCTTCTTGGGTTTTCCTTCACTAGCCTCATTAATACTCGGAAAAGAGAGTCATCTGAGGATGAGGGATGCTTGATGTTGAGGCGTTTAGGATCACCTCAGCAAACACCACTGAAATGTACAACAGGGAGGTCCAAATCTGGGTTTCCATCTAAAGCTGAGAATTGAACTTGAAAAATTGTGCAAAATTAGAATTTGGCATAAAACATTTGTATCCATCCAACAAGTCAAAGAGAATAAAATCATAACTTCCTGATAAACTGGCACTAAATATCACAAAGAAAAGTGGGAAAAGCCCTCAAAAATAATAATTTTCATATAGGCTACAATAAATGAGTTGCGCCTCAGAGCGAGAAGACGAAACACAATGAAAGGGTTCGGGAACACAGTCGTGTAAAAGTTCTGAGAGGCAATAATACAGAAACACTTTGACAGCAGACTTCATTTTAGGCATTTCAGAATGACCATAACATTTCAGATGCTGTGGAACGAGATTGTTCCGCAGTCTCATAGTCACATGACTTTTTTTATGCGCATAGACACATTTATTTGCCAATTTTATTTCCATCTGCCATTATTCGCATTAACCATTTTTTCTAATTTGCCGTTTCCATCAATAATTAATTTGGAACTGTTTAGAGCTAAACTTTACAGGAAATTGGCTTTCCAGGAGCAGGATTGGATCCCCCTGATGTACAGGATAAAATCATCACCACGAATTAAAATCGAACCATTATAGAAAGACTCTACTAGACAGCTCAGCTCAAGCCGGAGAAATCAGAGGGACATCCCTATCCCTGCTCCAAGGGGCTGTTCTTCAGAATGAGTACAGAACGCAACTCCCCCCCCCCTCCCCCCAACTAATGAGGGGTGTCATGGGCCCCCTCTGAGGGAATCCTCCAGGCGGGACCCCTCCAGGCACATTCATTAAGAGATGAAACGCCATGTCCTGGGGCAGTGCAACCATTCGCCTGGATCCGGACATGTCTAATTTGGAGACGGCACGATTGGCTGCAGATCGGCTGGAAGAGCAAAGGGAGCCAATAAGAATCTCAAGGCAGTCGCCTACACGTAATAAGATCAAAAGTGCACATTAATCAGACACTATTGTCCTATTTGTGCTGCGTGTTTGCCATTTTCTTCATAATTTCTCTTCGTTATTGGGAAAAATGGGAGAAGAAAGGAATAATTTGAATACAATTATACAGAAAAAAGACCAAGGGCCCTTGGAACAGTGCTAATTAGCAAGTAGGCTTTATATCATGTACCTCACCAATCCCTCTATCCAATTCAACTGTAAAATATTATTGTGGAATCTCTGTAATGATGCTGAATGCATTATGTGTCCAACCGCAAATGTTTCTACATGGGCCGCAGTTCTGGAATCCAATGTGATCATTAGCTTCACGAAGTCTCGTATTTATTACCAATGTCTCTTTGTGCTTGTTATGTAGAACCCATTTCCCGTAATTAGTAACTTCTAACCTTTGGAGCTTCTAATCCCGGCTGAATTGCGGATTTGTACATCAAAGCTCACTTTTCGATGTAGTCAGGTCCTCGAAATTTGAGAACTCGCAATTATTTGTATGGCGCAGATACAAACAGCACTTCTTCAATTTCCCCTTTCAGCCAGAATCCCGTGGGTTTGCAGTAAAGACTTCCTAATCCACTCCAGTGCAATCCAAATATAGAGTTAACACTGCATCCCAAAAACTCTAATGCCGTGCCAAGAGACGGGCTGCGCACGTAAGGCAGAAATGGCTTTCCAATCTTTTTTTATTATTCACATTGTAGATTAGATTTCTTTGGATGCTTAACGTACATGCTGTAAGGAGCATAGCGATCGCTAAAGGGGGTGAAATCAAACGTGCTCAACCAGCATGAGCGTGACTGTTCTCTGCCGTCCTTTCCCTCAACCATTATTGAAAGTTAATTAAACAATCAATGTTCTCTGTCCTGGGCGTCTAATGTCTCAGCTTGTCCAGCGCTTTTGATAATGGGCTCTTGATGTTGAGAGAGTTCCGGCAATTGTAGCCTCATGACTGTCCAGGTTTAAGGGGAACCCAATGTTGAATAAAGTTGACATGACAAAAAAAAAAAAAAAAATTGAGTCACTATGTAAAATTGTTGCGATTGTTAAAAAGAAATTAGTATTGTGCCATACAAAATCACAATTGTGAGAAAACTGCAATTATGAAAAAGCCATATTAACAAGAAGTTGTAGAACTGTGTCACAATTATGAGATACATATTGTTGCAATTACCTTAAAATATTTATGAGAATTGCAATACAGAATCACAATTACAATACATAAATTTATATTTACAAAAAGCTGCAATTGTGACAAAGGTAGTGAGGTGTTTGCAATTATGAGATTTAAATTGCAACTGTTAAAAATAAATTAACATCGTAAGATACAAATCTCAATTGTGAGATATTAAACTGCAGTTATGAAGTACTTATCGCATAACACACTCATAATTACAAGAAACAACACTGCATTGTAAGAAAATCACAACTATGAGATATAAAGTCACTCTGTGAGATATGGTTGCAATTATGACAAACAGTAACAAGAAATGGTCACAAGTATATGAAATAGTTAAAATTACATAAAAATAAAGAAGCAATTATAATTTAGCCATTTTGTAAGTAATACACGGGCAATTGTTACATAAAAAAATAACATTGTGAGATTTAACCTGTTAAATGTCACCCCGTCCCGTATACGGGACGCCTACATTGACTATACTATATTACAATCAAATTTAATCTAATCTTGACAGACTCCCAAATATATATTTTACCAATATTTCTTGTTAAAAATTATGTAGGAAAAGTAATAGATCAATTTATGACAAGAGTGCACCCTCAGAAATCTACAATACAAAAGGAGTTTTGACCTTTGTTTAAAAAAAAGACTTCCTGGTTGCCTTTTTCTTTAATACACGTTTTAGAAATCATCAGAAGTTATATATCACTTGAAAAAATAAAATCTCAAAATTCATCCTTTAAAACCCATTTTAAAATCAGACATTGCATTACCATGTAAATGGCACATCAAAATCATGTTACAAAATGTTTTCAGTCATGAAATATAAAAATTTAGGTTTGTATCATGCACATTCAAGTCTATCTTCAAAAACGTGAGTGACAGTTATCAGGTTAAAGTCACACCTGCGAAGTATAAAGTTGCAATTATGAGTAAAAGTATTGTTATTATTATACTTTAAAATAGAAACAGGCTTCCATAGTGATGATTGTACAGAAAAAAGGAGGGGAAAAGAAGGTTTCCACACACTAAGAAAAAAGGGCAGTAGTGGAGTGTGAGCCAGGAGCATTAATTGACTGTAATGAGGAAATAACATATGCAGAAGACACACACTGTGATACAGAGTATGGGCATACTGTCGATCTCACCATCACACACAACCACGTTTAACACATTCCCGGAATATGAGCTGACGAGATTTTTTGAACACTTTCTCAAACCCACCCACGACTATGGTCTAACCAACAAGTCATGTGTGAATCTCTGGAGAACTTGATGATCTGACACAATTTTAGGCTTTTTTTTTTTTTTTAAAGAAAATGTGAGCGGTGCATGTCTGCTTCCTCAACATCAAAATGCTAGTGTTCTGAGATCTTATCAGCTGTATTCTTGCCCACCAGGTGAAAATTGTTAGTCCAGTCTGGCAAAATTTGAAATATCATTTATTTTTGTATCAGAAACAGAAACAAGGTAATACTTTGATTTAAGGGGTTTGTTTTGAATAATAAAACCTGATATGTTATGTTGCTTCGATGTCCCACTGTGGTTTTACATTCCCAGTGCGTTAAAGAAACATGCAATTACTTAAAACTGAAAACAAGGTTCCTGTTTAAAGTTTGACACCCTTATCTCGGGGGCTATTTTTTTGTTGTCCCATTGGCGAATGATAAGAGTTAAACAATGACGGTGAGGGGTATTTAAGGGTAAACAGATACTCAGATAGAAACACAACTCAGAGGGGACGATCTCCTTCCCTACCAAACTGAAAAAAGAGACGCCTCACACAGACTTAAATTACTGTGCTAGTAACCGAATACTTGCTAGCGCTAGTCAGGTACGCCTGCAATTCAATGTCATGGAAAATCGCTATCTGTGACAGCACCAATAGAGATTCATAGCCCTGTCAGGCCTATGTCTTCATATATAGCGAGATTACAGCAAGGGCGAGCGCGTCTTCTTGAGTCCTCGCCGCACATGTCAGATTTATTGTTCGATAGAAATATAACATATGAAAAACTCCAAACATGGCTTTGAGCGATAGCAATAACCTTGCACGTACCCGAGCGATGATTAATGATCGCACGGGCGGACGGATCGTCGGGGGTGGAACGTGCCGTGGATCGTTTGGTGATCTCGGCGGAGACTGAGAAAATATCCTCGCGCTGTAACAAATTGCATTGTCTGTTTATTCCAGTCGGAGTTTATGAAAGAGACAGACAAACAGGAGGTTGATGTATTGGCCTCATGTCACGGTATGGCAAGCACATTCACACATACATTCATCTCTCTGTTTAGAAGCCAAATGATACGTCTAATTTGCTGCGAGCCCGGTTATTTTTAACTTCTCCAGCTGTCAGATAATGGAGCTTGACTGTCAGTGCCGGTGTGTGTGTTAAAAAGGTTGCACTCTTTTTCAATTTACCGTTCTGTTTGAGTGAATTAGAAAATCCACAATCCATTAGTGGCGATGACTGACATGTCTTTTTTCCTTATCAAAACCAAAGGCAGATGTTGAAAAAGAGAGAGAAAGAGAGAGGGGAGACAGTTGACTGGGGTTGGAAACGCATCTTTTCCCAACAGCTATCTGAACTGTTTTGACATTCCCTCCCCAATAATTACAATGCTGTGAATTTGCCTCGAAAAAAAGCTTCTTCTGAAATCACTTGAAAGAGCTGGTTGCTCTCATGCTTATTAATTAGATAGAACTATGTCTGTTCTGAATTGGGTTGAATCGCTAGCTTTTTAAATAAGCCATGAAAGCTTCCCAATCATTGTCTGAAAATCTGTCTCATGATGTTTTAGCGTAATGCATGCAACATTACAAAAGTCTTGGAAACACTCAATGTTATTCTCGTCTGACTAAAAAAAAGTTAGCTGATGAAGGGCTTTTTGATTGTCAGTGCTAACAAGGATGAAATGAAAACAGTTCTGACAAAAAAATAAGAAAAATAATACCACAATATATTAATGCACTGACAATGTTTTTTAGAAGAAAAAAAATGTAGAAAGAATTCAAGTCAATTCAGTCATAGTATTGTATGTTGGCGATTTGGTTGAACACTGGGAAAGTGAACCAATTTTCTAGACATTAATTTGCTAAAAAGTTTAGTCATGTATATAAATATATATTTGGGTAAAATCTGTTACAATTTAACACAATTTTTTTAATTCTGTATGTTATAATAAAAAAAATGGCCTGGGTATAACCAACTACTTCAGGAAGGAATGCACATGACAGTACATTTCTCACATTTTAACTGCAACAAAACACAATGGCATGATGGACTGCGGCAGAAACCGCACCAAACACAACCCAAGCTTTCTGCATCTGAAGAGCGAATAAGTAAAACTGACTAATCAAAATAACATGACAAAATATTGACTAAATATAAAAAGCACTGTAAATGGTAAAACAAGCCACAGTGCACATTTCCTTCACCCCTGGGGGCCTAAAAGAGGTTAGAATTCCCAAAGACAGCATCTTTCACTTTGTCTTTTTCGCCCAAACTTTCATAACAGCTCAGGCAAATGGACTGGCTGGTATTCTTGAGCAGTGGTGATGAAGATGAATCTGAATGCTTGCTGTAATGAGAGCTCCAATAATGGATCCTGTGGCATCCTCACTTCACTTGATAGCAGTGTAAATCATGCCGGCTATGCAGCATCAGCACTGAGAAGGGTTCGACAAAATGGTGAAGCTAATATTAACCACATTCAGAAGACTGGTGTGGTCTCCCCACCAGAGTTCTTAACTAACTTAACCACAAATACTACTTTGATCAAACACTATCACCACCATAGTGATAAGTCGCATGAAACAAGTTTAGGTGGTCAACAGGATGACCCACCAGCTGGCTGTAAACACGCTAACACTAAGCAACATAAACTGACCTGTGCCAACATATGAATTCATGCTAGTCTAATTTAGTCTTTAATCATCTTAAAAAAGAAAAGAAAAGCAAGAACACAATGTAAACATGTCAAATAATAAGACGATGTAAGAGATAAGATGCTAATGCCGACTAGCATTGAAAAACATGTCTGTTTCCAGTGAAATGTTTACTGACAGGAAACCCTTGCTAATATCAGTCTCATGGAAGTGGTCTATATCGCTCGATTTCCAGCTCCTAACAGAAACATATGAAAAAAAAAAAAAAAAAAAAAAAAAAAACAATTTATGGGTGAAAAGAAAGAATATCTTCAAGTATCTACAATGGGGAAGTTGTTACTTATGCTTACTACAGAATTCAACTTTCCTCAAGATTTCTCATGCCCACTTTTGCCATTCAAAATCATCTAGACAGAACAAAATAGTGTGTAAAAGAAGCAGATAAAGATAGAGAAAAACACATAAGTGAGAAAAACAGTAGCGACTGGAAGCGAGACAGAGGAAAGAAACTAAGCGTCTTGAAATACCAGTACATGGATTAAATCTAAACCAGGTTTACAGGTAAATGAAGTCAAGTGTCCTGCTCAGGTGCTGACCTGACTCCAGAGCTCAGGTTATTCAGGTTTGACCTCACCTTACTCTAGTTAACTGCTTACCAGCGCTAGTGAAAGTCTCTATAACGGCTGTCTTAGGTTGTGAAACGAGACAACATTTAGCATTACTATATACCCTAGATATGGGAAACCACAACGGCAAATTACAAGATTATTTCATGTTCTAACCTCATATTCCCCTATTACCGAACCCATACAAAGTAAAAAAAGCAGCAGTGTGTAACAACATGACATCATGTCGTGGTACAGATGGCATGACCTCACGGCGGTGGAATATGCAAAAGTACATGTTCTTGATTACACGTCTTTATTTCAGTGCCACTAATCGAAATCAGATGACATTTCCTGAAAATACACCAAGGAAAACTTTTAAGTTCACTTTTTCCAGAGAGCTGGAACATTTTATTGACTCCAAAGCCGCCGCTTTGCTCACTTTTTTCAATTCGGAAATCTTAAATATCTAATAGCTAATTTGTTTTTCAGAAGCGCTAGCCAATAAGAAAACAGATACTCCTTTGCATGAAGTGTTACATAAAAATGACTTTTTAAATCCTGTATCATGATTATTATTTAGCATATGTTGTGAAATAGTATTGTAAACTGTATTGTATATTGTATAGTACAAATCATACATGGAATGATGCTAACAGCTGCTTCGGGCTAATGTTGCTTTTATAGAAATTTATAAGCAATGAACCTTTAGTATAGATTTAGTTCCTCACAACATTCCACATGTACTGTTTGGCACTACACTTTCCAGAATGCAACTCTTGGCCTATTACACAGTCTACATTGCTTTTTCCTTCAAAATTCCAGCACACAAATTGTATTCAGCTTTCTTGCAGGAATAAATAAATAAATGACTGGCAACCCATGTCGTAGATGATTACGTATTGCTGTAGGAGTTTTTTCTGCAGAATGATCCTTTGTGACGTTGCTCAATGCTAGTTACATAAATTACAAAGAGGGCTGTAGTGGGGGATTCCTCCTGTCGCAATTCTCCCGGCATGTTTGTCAACAGTGCAGCATTTCTATAATTGGCGTAATTGTCAGGTTGTGTCATGGCACAACCAGGGCCATGTCATTAACCAGGACCTGGGATATGTAGACACTTTCTTGTAAAGATTGGGTGAGAAAGCGAGAGGAGATGATAAAAATGGCTGCCTCTTATCTCTGCTATGCATATGAAAGGCTTATGCTGTCTCCATGACAGACTCTACGCCTCGTCAGTGTGGGATCCACTGAGGTAGAGTACAGCAAAGGACAGAGAGAGATGAAATAATGCAAGGATGGCTAGGCATACGTTTCTGTACATGTGTAGGTGTGTTTTTGTATTTATGCATCCACATGTGTGGCTGAGCATTTGTGTGGGGGTGTTGAGCGAGAGATAAAAAGAACTGAGTTGGTTTGGGTATAAGAAGGAAAGTGTCAGGGATAGATTACAAGCCACCCTCTGAAAACACACAGTCACCCGCTTGAGAGGTTAAAAAAAACTTGTTTTTTCTCCCGTGAATCTTAGCTGAGGTTTAGCCTTTTCAAGTATGTAGTCAAAACAGAGTAGTGTGCGTTCTACAACAAGCTCAAATCCGCCCCTTAATCTGTAATTCTGTAATGAATACTTAATCTGAGGTGTAATATAGAACCTATAATTACAATAATGAGGAAGGGTATTTGAAGAGCTGATCATTTTCATTTCTGAGCGCTGCTGTAGCAGTTATTCATCTTATTAATCAACATTCTCAGAGCCTCTTCTTCTTTTGTTTCTTCGGTTGTGCGCCGTTCCCAAAATAAACAACGTGTCTCTTTGAGCTACAGCTGTATAATTTGTCAGTGCAGCGAAAGCATTTATCTATAATTTTATTTTAAATTTGAGGCGTGCTGGTGTATTGAAAGCCGAATCAAGTGTGAAGAGCGGATTATTTTAATAAACAGCAATACCGACTTGTTGGAAGGATATGGGAAAGTTAGTCACACCTTTGTCAAGTTCAAGACAATGGACTACACATACAGTATACCTGGTAAATTACCTGGTTAATTTTTTTTTGCATTCTAATGTTGAATAGGTGGAAAGCTTATAGTTAGTTATACCTGTAAGTGACATACATGCCTAGCTTTGTGAAAATATCAAAATATGATGAATATTGTATAGACAGTCTTTTGTTTGTTATTTCCAGTTAAAATAAGATCTACTCCCATTACTTACAGGGAATTCTGGGTTAACTTGAATTAGCAGGGTCATGTCCTATTGGGAACTGAATTCAGAATGCCTTTGAAATTCCCAAAATGCCTATTAGTTTCCAATTGAGAGAGGATTAGACATACAGACAGGTATACAGCAGTGGTGAGCAGTGACTTTTTTTTTAACCAGGCATGCTGAGTGATAAGACCACCCACCCCCATTGGCTTTTAGGACACTCAGAAGGGGTCCCCGTTCTATAGTTCTATACATTTGCTAAATAATTTTTTTATTCCCAGTGAATAGGAGTTAAAACTCCAACCCAGAGGGCACTACTTCAATAACAGACCATCCAAAATACCCAACAATATTTAAAATATTGCAAAGTAACGTTACAACCTTCAAACGATAATAAAATCAGAAAAAGACTGTAACCGTAAGCAACATGAGCATATGCAAAACAAATGAAAAAAAAAATTTGTTTTATATAAACTTTAATTTTCCGCTTAGGCAATAATGTTGAAAACAACGTATCTCTTCAATATACGATGTCTTTGACCAAAAATGTAAGATATGTTTTCAGTGGACTTGTTTTGTTTGAGAAAACTAAAATATACAGTTACAGTGTTTTTTTATTTATTTATTTATTTTTTGTTCTGCATCAAACACTATTTAAATTTCGGCAATCGAGATCTGACAGTAACAGTGCATTTTTCCACTTGGGTGAGCACTTCGTGGACAGCTTACCTCACGCATTAAATCAGCCGCAGGCCAGTAAATCACTGAGAACACAGTACAGTCCTAACAAGTCATAGCAATAGAGAGGAGGTGAGAAAGCTGTGGAGAATCCGCTCACTCAGAAGCAACCGCAACTGGTAGATTTAAAGAAAATTACGGCCGTTTGGCAAATAAATCATTGTACGTACTTATTCCTAACTCTTTAAGCTTTAAGGTACATTTCAAATTACAAGGGATCAACTTATAATCATGTTTATATGAATTATCCTATGAACTTATTCTCTCAAATTGCCTGGGTATGTGGCGCATTCTCATCTTATATGGACAGATTACCACAGGTATATAGACAGATGTACAATTTCATGTTGTACAAATAAAACACAATATATATATATATATATATATATATATATATATATATATATATATATATATATATATATATATATATATATATATATATAATATAGCTAATGGATTTTTTTAAAGTGCAGTAAATGAGACACTAACTGGGCATGAACTTTCCAAAATACATATGACACTAGAGACATAGCTCATAAAACGTTCAGTTCAACAAAGGGATGAAAAACAGTCGAAGTATGTGACTTAATCTTTGAAGACTCCCTTTCTGTGCTCTTGATGCTAGGTGTTTCTGAAAAAAGAAACTTAAGACATTTGTTCAACATCATTCCCCTGACATTCTTCAGTTATGTGAAATCCTTTTCTTTAAGCCCTGAAATCAGAGGATGGTCCATCAAGGGAACTTGTTCCATCCTGTGTTAAAGGTGCTTCCATCATTGTCCATGTCCCCCATGGATTTGCTACAAGAGCCACTGATAGGGCTTGACAAAGTCTTCAAATACTGACTTAAACTGATTCCTCTGATCAACCAACCAGTCATTTCAGTTGTAATTAAAGAAGGCCACTGAAGTGAATCCTCTTCTGGCTGTAAACAATTCCTCTAAAGAGACCAGTCTAAGGCTTTCTCTTTTACAGTAGTGTTATGAAGGGGGCTTGTTTCTTCCAATCCAATAGCTTTTCTGTAAGAGTAATATAATGGTATGGTTGCAGACCAAGTGTAATCAATCCTAGTCCTGGAGGTCTACCTTCAACATTTACACACTTCTTACCTGCCATGCAGTACCCTACCTTTATTCTTGGTTGAAGCTAATTTGAATTTGGTAAGGGTTTTGCAGAACCATTTAGATGTGCCCAGAGTAGTCCTGGTTGTGATTTTCAAGGACACCCAAAACTCTAAAGAGATAGTTGAGTTGTGTTTAGTTAGTACTAAAACAAATAAACCTCAGCAAGATATTGAGTTCACTGAAATTTTAATCTTACCCCTCTGATGGGATCTGCTTACCAGCTTTAAGAAAGATCTGTATTTTCCTTCATCACACAGCTGGGTTTTAGTGTCCACTATCAGCAGCTGGCTGGCAGTTAGAGACTGCCATTGGTGATCACTAATGGAGATCATTATAATGTATTTTTCTAGTGTGTTCCCATACTGGCATGCATTGCATGCAGACAAAATTAAACACACAAAGGACAGCATGCCAGTCAGGCCTAAGAGGAATGACACTTTAATCTGTCTACTATCACTCTTACACATAAACGTTGTACATTGTCCCCCAGAATTCCCACCAAATCATCCCTCCAAAAACAGAGAATCCCCAATTCACCCATTGCATGCTTTGTTTAACATGTTCGTTCTTGGTGACAGCTGTATAAAGGTGATGCGACTTGTGTTGAAAACATCATGGCAAGGCAGCTGTCCGTCAAGTCTGCAAGGGGGCTGACGAGATGGGAAAATGTGCAGTATGTCGATAAATATTTAATGCAAAGTAATGCAACGCAGGACTCTTCCCCACTGGCCAGAGGGAGGGGAAATAAGAGCAGGTAATTATCCCAGTGCCCGAAGGCCAAAAATGATGGAGATTGCAGAAAGCAGGGATATTTAGCCCAGCTAATGAAGGCTTGCGTTCTCTTGGTAGGCAGAGGGAGGTGAGTGTGTATCTCTATGCGTGTGTGTGACTGTGCGGAAAAAAGGAAGATAGAGCTACAGAGAGAATCCTATGTGTGTCTGCCCATTCAGGCGGTGGTTGTTGATAAGGCATGATTACATAATGCTCTATCCAGCGTACTGTACTGTGTTCTAACATTGGAGCTCTCTGCTGCCCCATCCCTTTCTCTCTCTCTACAGGACCTGTCCAAACCGAGCCATCACACACAGGCCCCAACAGAGAGCAGAGCCTGAGGCAGCAGCCAGTGTTGATTACTGAAAGGAATCCTTGCCTTTCGGTTTAAGATCTCTTTCTCCTGAACCTCCTCTAGGATCTAGAATGTTTTCAGTATCGGAATTAAGCAGATTCACTTTTGCTGGACTGGAACTGAGATTTGAACCTGAATTCACTCTTATTCTACACCTATCGATCGCAAAAACACGATCTAATATAGTGACATTCCTACAGACAGTCCCTGTTAAAGATTAAATCATGGTTGTGGATCCAAGTAGTGCAAATCGTCATGTGGGGTCAGTGAATTTCATTACCACCTGCTTTGGACCTGTCAAACTAAATGTTCTTCCTTTAGCTTGGCTTGTTTAACCCCACTGTAAGGTCTGCATCATCTCCCTTTCCGTGGCCCTACAGTGTAGGCAAATTGAAAGCAAGTGCTGAGTTTGTGCAGCTCTCCGCAATTCTTATGAAAATTTAACCATGCTATTTGGATTCACATGCTCCTCCGAGCTAGGGCAGCCATGCACTGGCATTAAAATTCTTAATTCTGTTCATGCTGGTCGGTGGAGGAAATGAAGTGTAACAGGATTCTGATTTGCACGATAACCTTCCACCTCTGGACCCCAGGTACCTGCCAGTCAGTGCCCTCTTTATCATGTTAATCTGAGAATGTGTGTACACCACAGGCTAAGCAGGAACATTGAACATCCGTAGTCTGAGTAAATTGGCTTCGTAGGACGAAATGTCAATGTCAATGCGGACCAATTACAGAATAAATAACTGTGTAGAGGTTAGCACTGAGTGTAATGTAAACTGAAGTAACTAAAGTAATTAGGTATAGCTTTAACACTGAATTTAAGCTCTAGTAAGGCAAGAGAGAGAAAAATAGAGTGAGACAGAGACAGTGTAAGATGCATGATTTGTGGGTTTATAGGGGTAGACCTCCTGCTATTAGAGGCAGAACAGTACTGATCTGTTGTTTGGAGAATTTGTGTGGAGAGGGTGCATCTCTCTCTTTCCTGTCACCATCACTGCATGAGCACACGTACACACACCTTTACCACACAAACTGTTTGCTAGCCTGCTGTGCACTGAATACCAGACACAGCTACGATTATTTCACCTTACCCCTCAACAAGTTAACAAACGCAGGTACAAATGCATACACAAGCTCTCCAAAATTCCACACACATGCAAATTCTTTTACATTTTTACGTTTTAACAGTAATTTAAATGCACCTTGTCATGTGGTTGCAGCAAGTGTCTGGGACTGTGATAATTGCATCCCCATAGTTGAGCAGCTGGGCTGTGCAGCAAACAGGGAATTACCCAGCAGGTCCAATGCTCACATTTTCAATGCACTCACAGATAATCTGGTAGACAACTGTAGCATTTTGGGATGTAGACAACATACACTCACATATGTACAAGGTTACTCATTCACACCTGTCCTTCAAACATAAGAGAATTTGATCTTCTGGAGATGTGAATGAGCAAATGGAAGACATTCCTTCATTAACTGTTTTAGAAATTCTCCACTAATGTGGGTTTGCTTCACGCCATACTCGGGGGGAATGGGAGTGTTTTCATTTGACAGGGCTGTGCCAGATTGGGGTGGAGATTCATAGGCATTATTAATGGAGCACTACCATCCCAAATGACCTTGAGCAGAGCGAGCCACCCACCACAACAGTGATGGCACATCCGAACTGTATTTAGATAACAAACGCCATGCACTGGGGGCAAACACGGTGAGCAATCAATGCCACTATTCTGCAACTAATCCCATCTCAAAGACTCACTGGCTGCTCCACCACACTCTGAGAATGTTCCCGCAACCAATCATATTTCACACAGCAATGCTCTGTGCACCAAAAATAGATCTCAATTCATGCCGCATTTGCACTAATTCCATAAATCTCAATTTGTTTCCTGCATAATGGGAGCTCTGGGCTGAAATTAATCTTTTTACCTTTTTTTTTTTTTTTTTGATAGGTTGAAAAGTAAACCCATCATCTTTGCATGATTTACTCAATGTATTTGTTTGGGGGTTGTGCTGTTATGATTTCAAAATCAATGAGGCAGTCTTACGAACATACCAGTCATATTATCTGACTTGAAAATATAATAAAGTATTAAAAGCAACCAGCCACATGTAATTGAATATCAGCAGTCTCTAATATATCAATGGCCTGTGAAGTTCTAAAATAAAAACTCTTTGAACTTAATGAGACAAAGTAACTATGTTTTAATTTAAATAATCTTTGCATAAATAAACATTGAATCAATAATGCCCAGAAATGGGGCGGTTCTTACTGCTCTTGCTGTATTTCAGGTCTTGTAGTTTACACTAATGAGCTTAATAAATAAACAAGATATATTAAATCCAAAATGTGCAGTGCTTTGGTACTTCATGACCAGTATTGAGTAAAAAAAAATGAAAATGAAGCCTAAATCTGGCTCACAACTGAGATATTGTGACCCAGCTGGTTAAAATAAAATACTAATAACTAACTAATAAAGGATTTTTATATAAATACAATTGAAAATTAAAATACAATACAAATATATCTAAATATTATATATAGTCATGTAATTTTCATTCATTACAAACCCAAAGCTGTACATGCAACAGACGCTAATGTATTTTCCAGTAATTACAGAACCATAGAGTTCTATATACATAAAAAAGGGTTATACATACATACTTCTATATTTTTACATACAACGTCCTTGTAATACCATTAAGTTTTAATCATCATTTCTCTTTTTGGGGTGGGGTAAAGGTTTTTATTTTATTTGTATTTTTTTTTTTTTTTTCAGCTAAATATTCAGGCTCATTCGGAGTCCTACCCTGCGGCCCACAACAGAACTATGCTTCATTGGCTTCACTGTGTGAGTTCCACCGTTATCCTGCCTTTCAAGGACACCGTGATGACATTTTTATATTTCACGCTTAAAAAAACAAGGGTAGAACTGTCCCGAGAAGTGTTTAAGAATTCATTGCTCTTACACAGTGCCTCTGTCTTTAGGTTTAGAAGATGTGCAGGACTCGACTGATTTGAGATGGAATTAATCAAGAATGTAGCGCCGGCTCGCAGTCTGTCTGTGTATGAGAGAACATAAGGAACAGAATATTTTCACCATCATCCTGATAATTACCACAGGGATCACTAATGAGAGGCGCGACGTAAACGAACACAATAGCACGCACTGTTTACTTAAGGTTGCTCAAGCTTGGGAAAGAGCGAAAATAAAAACACACACACACACACATACACACACTCACGTAAATCCCTTTTGTATAAATTATGAAACTCCCTAAACCTCTAAACCAAACAACAACGTATCCCACAACAGATCAAAGGCTCGGTCTAAATCAATGCCTACGAAATATGTCAAAGATCAAAAAAAACGAGACTCCTCGACCGGGCCGGGCACCCATTATTGTGCTAACGTCTCCCAGAGCATTTTCACACTCCTCTCATCAACAGCTTTGTTTACAATTTCAGCTTGTAATTAAAGCTAGCTGGAGTCTTGTGCTAGAGTAGCCATGAGATTCGATCGTAGCGGCAAATAACATACAGCATGATGTTAAGGATGCTCAGCCGCTGATCTGGTTTAATCTCTGGGATGTTTGTTACACATCACTGTAATGAGCTCCAATGAGCTCCTGTTTTCCTCTCACATGCGTTAATAACAGTTTAGACACCAGGCGCTGGAAGAAAATGTATTTTATAACAAAGACATTTGTGTGTATGCAGATTTTGGTGTCTGTTTCCTTTTGCCTTTTACTTGTAAAACATGAACTGTTAAAAAAACAAAACCTGCTGTCGAGATGAGATCAGGCAAACAAACCCACCCACACATACGTATGCGGTGCACAAATGTTTAATTTCTCTACCTTTTTCTGTCTTTCTGTGGTCCCCCATACAGAAACACACACACACACACGAACCACATACCAGCAACCACCTACACAAAAGCAACATGCACACATCTTCCTCACAACATCTCTCACGTATCTCGCAAAAAAAATCTCATCGTGTCTCTGCTGTCTGTGTATGAGTATCTCAGACAGTGTGGTTGCACAGTCTCACGTAAGGGCATGTTTTGTCTCTCATCCTTGCAGCGGTCTATCTGTTTGTACATTTCATAACTTTTTTAATGTGCAAAATCAAGATTACACCTTGATTGTCACACACAAAGATTTTTTTCCCCTGTTATACAGGGGAGATTGGAGTAAATTATGCACATTTTATTGTCTTTTAGGCAAAGCAAAACATGGGATTTTATTTTTTTCTTTGGTGGGAGTTGGGACACAAAGGCATCAAAAGAAAGCTTCATTTCAAACTCTCAGTTAAAAAACAGTCTGTAATAAAAACAAATGAAGAAATGTGCAATAGCACAAATAAATACAACAGAATAAAGATAGAAATAAAATGAACAGTGCATTCAATTATTCAGTTTAGGTCTTACAGTAATATAATACAAAGAAATGAATAAAGTAATCAATTAACTCTGGACAGTCTCGTTTAATACAGGTGAATCCTTACCATTAAAGTTATTCAGTAAAAAGTTGTGATTTTTTGTTTTGTTTTGTTGTTTGAATTAAAAGGATTAAAAGAAAGGAAATTAGGCTGCTGTCACTTTAAGAACTAATGCATGGATCCAATATACTGACACCCATGCATTTTCTTTCTCTACAGTTATTCATGTAAGATATAACCAATTGTGCTTATGTTTATACTCACCAAGACAGGTATTTTTACAGCATTTGATTGTTAACAAACTATAAAAAAAAGTAAAAAAAAATAAAAAAAGACAACCCAATTCGGTACACACAAGATGTTCCAATGTTTAAATTGGCAAGACTTTAAAACATATGCAAATTATAAATTCTGCTAAGTGTCCCGAGCGCTGAAATGTTTGACACATATAAGCATGGAATCTGTGGGAATGAGTCAAATTATGCGCAATACCTGCAACGAAATTCAAACCCTGATTGAAGTTAAATATAATGTAGAATCGTGACAAAGCGTGACCTTTTTTTTTTTTTTAAGCCCGCAATATACAGCCAGTCTGTCTGGAAAGAGTTTTCAGTCTTTGCTAAGACAAGACACCATAATTCACAACCGCCCACACTGTGTAACTGGTAACAGAGTGATGGTATTCATAGAGTGACACTCTTAAGACGAGTGCTGGTCTGAGAGGCTGTGATAGTGATTCGGAAGGCTCTCTGTGGACGAGCATGTTGTGTCCTTCAGTCGACATATGAGACGAATTAATGCCACTATCATCGCCGTTCCATTCCCTCGAAACTTCTGATGAAAACAAAAGAAAGAACAGAACAAGGAGTGCAGATGACTGCTGCTGTGTAATGACCAGTCACTGCATGGAAATAAAGGTGGTTGAGAACTATTAAAAAGTAAAAAGGAAGAGAGTGAGAAAGATTTTGGGGGTGATTCTTGTTTTGATATATGGTGACAGAAAATCCAGTTCCTAACCTAAGATTCATTTATAGCAACTGGCAGGATTTTTCCTAAAGCATAAAACAAATACACTCAAGTACAAAATCTGTCACTGTACTTACTAAAATGTTATCCCTTATTGTCTAAACACATTTTGGTGTGTATGAGGATGTCACAGTTTTCTGGGGATTGAGCCAATAAGGCAGACAGAAATGTGGACTCTGAGCTCACTGCCTTTGTGCTGATGCGGCTCTTGTTCGGGATGGACAGCTTAACAGCATACTTCCAGACAGAGGAAAAGAAAGCAAAAAGGAGGGAGAGAGAGAGAGAGAGAGAGAGAGAGGAAGAACAGACAAGAACCTGTGCTCAGCAGAGGGAGAGCTCTCATCCAGAAACAAGGGGCCCAGGGGAACAACAAAAGAAGAGAGATGGGATAAAAGAGGGGGAAAAAAACCTTCAAAACAACAAAACACTACTGGCTCTCTCTAGAGCGGACTCTGGTAGAACACCAGCATTCAATCTAATCTCAGAGAAAAAATAAATAAAAAGGGACAATAAATGTAAAAATAGGACTATTTTTGTATTAAGTAATTCGATGTACTATAAAATATACATAAAAATCATAAAAAAAGAAAGATAGATGGACAAAAAAAAATTGAGTGAAAGTGATCACATAACTTTCAATTATGGGTAAACGGTTTCTTTAAGAGAGCAAAAAATGGAGCAAACAGTAAGAAAACAAAAGAGACACAGCGACAGTCAGTCCAGGCTTCATCGTCTTCAGCAACTCATTCTTAATCAGTGCAGTGTTGGGTAGAATGGATGCTGACATGCAAACTGCTCCGCACAACAGGGAGTGAGCTCCTAATCAGTAATCAGACTGTCTGTTTCAACGGTAGGGGCTCTGGGTTTCACTCTGGCGCAGGTCAAGGGCCTCTCCACAGTCCCTCTTCCCTACTGCGGTACACCCATGCATTGCTACAGAGCAAACAGAAACCCCTACCATCACCCCACGGGACTCCAACAGGCAAACAATTCCTGTCATCTCAAATGTCAGTGCTCTGTTCTGACTAGCAACGCTATTGCTTTTAATTGATTTAGTCGTGATACGTTATTTCTAAGGAATGAGTTGTGAATTTGGTTCAGGACATGCTAATAATGCCATTTGCTTGGGGTTTCGATCAAAAACTTTCAGTGTTTTTCAAAACATTTCAAGAACGTCAGGAAAGCTCTGGTGATTTTATTGTATGCTTTAAATAAACAAATAATGGGGGAAAAAATCCTTTCATCTTCATCATTAAAACGGAGGCATGACTTAATTTCTAATTAATATATGTGCATATATAACACATTTCAGAGGACGGCGGGGCTGAGAATGGTTGGCCTTGTTGTTGTGAAGAATTAAATTCATGCCATGTGGTTTGTTTAGAACACAGCAGGCCTAATCAAAGTTACCTTGAGATACAATTTCACGCTTAGACTGCATGCAGACTTCTAGAAGATGACGTGCCAACGTTTCTTGTGATATAACTGAAGTCGTGTTTCTATATGAAAGCTGCACCAGGTTCACACACACAGACAGCAGTTAAACGGCACGTCTCTGGTTGCCATTAGGTGTTCGTACTCATGTATAAGTATTGACTGCAATCGTCATGTCAAATCCCTACGTATGTAAATCTTCTAGTAGCTGTGCGTGCACACTGCCATCGTTAATCTTGCATAGACGGCGAGGTTGAGCGGGGAGTTCTTTGTCGTGAGTGAGCAGGAGTAAGTATTCTGATTAATTTTTTTGTATATGCATAATGTAACATAGAAGGTAATGGAGCCCTTTATACATTGTCGTGTATATTTAGAAATAAATAATGGACAAACAGAGTCTTTAAACGCCTTAGATGTAAAGTTATTCGCTGTCAAAGTGACGCCAAAATGAATGGGAGTCAATGGGAATGCTAACGCAAGTGAAGTTCTGCTACAAGATGGCAGCACGCAGCCGACTTCAATTTCCGGTCGACTTCCTTGCCGCCTGCGTATCATGAACAAGGTCTGGTCACCATTTTTGGGCTACTTCCCAAAAAAATCTGTAAATAAGTACTTTAGTATTCTGCATCTGTCACACTGCCACCTAGTGGTCTGGAGTGCCATTTACCTTTCAGTTGTTTTCATATTTGAGTGAGTACATGTGCTTGATCAGGAGGAACATACTGGATAAGAATGAAACAGCGGGACCTTCGATGGCCCCGGCAGGAACCCCTCTAAATCAACTCAGTGTTGCTCATCTCCCTTCCACAATCAAGCCTCCCACTTGAAGCTGCTTCTATTGTTCTGCTTTCCTCCCGCTCTTTCTCCCTCTCTCTCTCTTTCAGTCCTTTTCCCTAATCTCATAAAAATTCAGAAGGATACTCCCACATTTTGCTCCTCTCTCTCCTGCCATTCTTGAGCACATTAAAGCTGATCTCCATGGTGAAGAAGGGAGGATGAACTCCCTGGCCTCTCAAGTATGCACTCCGTAGCACCCTGCTCCTCGCTGTGAACCAAAAGTGAGGCCTCTTTTTTTTATATGTCGTTCCTTTTTTGTACGTTTCAAGTTACCTGACTGATACCTGAATTCCAAATCTTACATTTATGTCCTCAAGTACTTGAAAGAATGCTTGATGTGCGTATAAAAGACATTCACACTTTTAAAGTTTTAGATCGTCACTGTAATGCGAAAGAAAATAGCGAAAAGCTCTAAGAATAGACCTGCATTATCTCTTTGATACCTCTGTGGATCATTCTTGTCTGAGATGAGTGTAAAACCTGCAGAATAATGACCATCGACACTAGTATAACATGACGATAGTATAAAACAGATGGAGTCTCGCACATAGAGTTGAAATATTATCCAAGTCTGCTCAGCAGAGTTCTGATATGGGATCAGCAGCAGAGGCTCAATTAGTTACTTTTGGAGCAACAATAACAAAATCGAGACAAGCCCGCTCCTAGACCAGGCTCTGTGGGTTAGGAATGACTTGAGACAAGCCCCAGAGGTCTCTGCTTATGTCACAGCATGGTCACTGCAGAGTGAGGAGAAAGAGAGACAATCAGATCTCATCTACCTCCCCTGGGTCACCCTCTTTCTCTCAATCGTTCACTCTCTCCAAACACAAACAACTACGCTCCTTCATACATGCCTGTGGTGCAGATTTGATTACCAGTAAACCCTCTGCAACCCTTTCCGACTCTTGTCAGAGAAAGCGGGTCAAGTCTGTGAGCTCACGGGGAAGATGATACCGGTCCGATAGAGTTGGGATAAGAGATCTGACATCTTCAGGGTAGAAAGAGCAGGTTTGTCTGTCTAAAAGGATTTGATTTACCCAAGGATTAATAGCACAAAAGCACAGGTTTGAGGAGTAGAGCTCTCGGGAGCTCCAGGTGGCACAGTGGCGTAGTCAGAACCCAGGGTTTCTTGCTCTCCCTATTAGGGCCAAAGAAAATGGAAAGCAGTCCAGACCCCGATCCTGAGTTTCTGTTGCACGCATCTCCATTCTTTTATTTTTGTGTCTGACAAAACGCAAAATCGATAATGCCCCCCCCCCCATTTCCTCTCTGATGCAACTTCAAAAGGTAAGTGGACTGCTCTCAGAGGAGTGTTCAAAAGGAGAAGGAAGGGGCAAAAAAATATAAGGAGAAAAAGACACTCCCTGGAAAAAAAAAAACCCTGAAGGAGCAAAACAATGTGCTTGGAATTGAAGTTGTACAAGAAAAGCACTGTGCGACTATGAGCACCTTCAATCACCACTGTGGTTTACCGCATTCAGCCATTGTGAATGAGAGTAAAGAGCAAAAGAACAATGCGGTCTCACACAATAATCTCATCGACATCTGTACCTGGAGGAGTGCATGGTGGGGACTAGCATACACAAACCAAATATGTCCAGCGCAGTTTCATCTGCATGCATCTGCTGGGTTAATAGGTTACACTCAAGGTACACCCCACTAATCTTGACTTGGAGTAAAAGCCTCATCTGAATCACAGAAGCTTCAGTAAACCCTGACCTGGTGGACAGAAACTACTCTGCTCCCAGTGACACTTTGAAGACAAATGAGGCAGTGTGTACAAACTTCCAGCACTGTTTGTCCGGGATACCTACTCTTGCTCTTGTGCAGTCTGTCTATCCACTTCCTCACTCTCCTTGTCTTCGAATAAAAACAATCTCTTACTCTTTTCCGACTGCATTTGAGTGTGGGAATAATCACCTTTCACCCTACTCTGTGTCTGAGAGCAGAGACCATCGGTGTGTGTAGGTGCAGCTGGACCTGTGGTGAATGTGTTATCAGTGAAGTACTGTGAGAAAGAGAATTCTGGCAGGCCTGAAATACATTCTGACAGCCTGAGACATCAAAGGATTCCTTACGACTGTGCTCTTAACGTGGAGTCAATGTAGGAAATTACTCAGAAGGCATGAGATGACTATCCCTCTGAACAGTCAAATCTCTCGAACATAAAAAACAATACTGGATGCCACACAAAATCTACAGAAAAATGTTCAATAATCAGTGAAACTCCTTGCTTCAAGTGTTCAGTCAACATGAAACAACATTCGCAACCCAATTACTTCTGACATTTTTGAGTGAATTGGGATATTTGGCAAGACAAAAATAAAGGATGGGACTTGACTTATCTCCCTAGGAATTTATTGGATTACTGGCACCTGCTACTTGAAACTTACTCTGGGTAAAAGGAAAACTCTGGGTTCATGACAGGTTAGGCTGAATAAACAGAACTTGTTGCATAATTGTGATTACCACAAAAATATATTTGCACTTCTTCCCACAAGATCTGGCTTACTATGGAAGAGAATGGAGCCAATAGATAAATATGACCCTGGAGTACAAAACCAGTCATAAGGGTTATTTTGTTTTATTGAAATTTATTTTAAAATTTATACTTCATCTGGAATAATTAAGCTTTCCATCGATGCATGGTTCGTTAGGATAGAGCACTATTTGGCATCTATTTGAAAAGCTGGAATCTGAGGGTGCAGAACATTTTTTTTAGATATATATACAGTAAGAAAATTTAGTAAATATCTTTATGGAACATGATCTTTAATTAATATCCTAATGATTTTTGGCATAAAAGAGAAATCTATATCTAAAATCTATTTTGACCCATACAATGTATTATTGACTACTGTTATAAATATACCTGCGCTACTTATGACTGGTTTTGTGCTCAGGGTCATAAATGTTAAATATACACAATACAAAGAATATTCATGGTAACATGTTTACATTGTATAAAATAGCTTACTTATCTCAATTAATTTACTTACTTAATCTAATTTTTTTAAACAACATATATGTTCAAATAATTTCTAGTAATACACAATGTGTCACAAATGCTGCTTAACTTGCACAGAACCTGGGATGTTCTTTTAAGCGGCCTTGATGACGTCAGCTGAAATTGCAAAGTTGATTCAAATAAGGTAAAAGTAACATTTTGAAGATGGTTTAGAAATATATATTTTTTTCTCTCTTAGAAAATACGTACTGATGAATCAGCCATAACAAATATTCTTCTCATGTTGACTTACAGTCTAAAGGGATAAAATTAGCACAGGTTTGATTGAGCGGAGACAGAAGCATCTGATGTAACAAGGATCTTTTTTCTTTGGAGTGGAGATTGTTTTGCCTGCCAAGAGGGTGAGTTGAGACTGGCACATGGGACTCATGCCAAACTGTCCGAGGCGCCAGGGCTCAGATGTAGCGTGAGGATGGGTGTGTCCGTGCATTGCATGGGTAACCAGGAGAAGTGCCAGACTACTATTCTTCAGAGAAACTCTCTCTTTCTTTCTCTCTCTCTCTGTTTTCTACTCTCTTTCGTTTGCTCGGTCTCGATTTCACTCATTCATCCTCTCCACTTTCTCTCTCTCACCATCTTCAGACCTTCTGGGTGCTTGTTTTTTTTCAAACACACACACACACACACACACACACACACACACACACACACACACACACACACACACACACAACTGGAGCTAAATCAAAAATCTATGCTCTCAATGGCCAGTCAATATCTCATTAAGCAGTCACCGTGCCCAAGCTGGCAGGTAATGCATTTCACAGTTCTGACACACACTCATACACACTCTGACACACTCTCTCACATGCCATATACTGTAATAACCTGTGGAAATGTGGCACTCAGCTTCTTTCTCAAGTTGTGGTGGAATATGGTCACTCAACCTCCAAGGTGAAACGATGACAGACTGTGTGTGTGTGTGTGTTGTGTGTGCGCGCTTGTTTATATGCTCTTATCAATCCAAAAAACACTCCCACACACCAGGATTGATCCATTGGTTTGATCCAGTCATGTCTTTTAGCAAGTCTAGACTGGAGTAGATTAAAGTCGATTACACAGCATTCAAACGTTACACTGCAATGACATATAGAATTAAACTTGCTGTGCAAAATTTTGCCAAAACTTGCTCCACAAAAATTACGAAACTGTGAAAATGCAGTCTTTTCGAAAATATTTCATTATTTATGGTGGTGATAGATACTATGCCATACAAACAATGACCTGCAAGAACGTGAGAGAAATTATGCAATAGTCTGCAAGCGCCCCTGTGGTTACCATGAGAATGCAACACATTTTAAATTGCATTTTTTTTCTGAATACAAGTAATTAACATTTAAGTAAATTCCAGGCCTTAGATTCACATAGCCATTTAAATTTTTATAATTATTATTATTATTATTATTATTTAGAATAAATTCTGGCTTATTTTTAAACTTATTCAAACTTTTTAACCACTTATACAGAACGAGAGCATTCTGAATATCCTCTAAATGTTGTTGTTTTTTTCCCTCAATTTTAATGCGACTTTAAAGGGCAGCATAATGTGGGTTCTTTGACATTGTAAACTTTTCTAAATAAAAGACATTGACACTTGAGTATGTTTCAGTCTTTATATTCACACAGATAGCTTTTTGCCAAATACAAGAAAGTCTGGTTTATTTTTTTTACTTATTCTGACCAAATAATTGGCCACTCACACAAGACGACAGCATAATACGTATATAAAAGATAACAACTTTTCTGTATTTTAACATTTTAACAGTCAAAGACATTCAAAGACAGTGTGATACATTATTTTTCCAATGTAGGTTTTTTTACATTTTTAGGTTTTGAAACTGCCAAATGCTTGATATTTAATGCAAAAACACTTTGCCAAGTAGAACTTAAATATCCATAAAAATGACTCCTTACCACACTCCATAGCAAAACCCAAAGCCACTGCAGAAATAGTCCACTTAACACTCCTTGCTGGCCAGTAATCTTGCTCTTTATTTTTAACCCTAGCTAGTGGGCTACATCTTTACTTCACCTTAATCAGATTTTGCTTGCCCTCTTTCTGTCCTTTGTGGCTAACTGGATTACAGCCAATCTTGTTAACCTCTGCTGTTACCGAAGTGCCCAGAGAATTGCACTAGTCCAGAACACTCTACTAGCCTAGTGACTAAAGAGAGAGAGAGGAGAGAGAGAGAGGGGGGGGGGGCAAACCCCTAACGTTCACTTGCATGCAAATGTTATTTGTTTTAACTTTGTTTGTAACGTCTACATGCGTTTTAATTCATTCTAGTCTGGTACTTTTCAGAACATGTGCAAATCACGCAAAAAAAGAAAAAAAAAAGAAAAAAGTGAGGTTTCAAACAGCTCTTTTTCAACATACTTCATAGCTTATTAAAGGGTTAATTACCACACAGATGAAACAGGCCTGTTTTTTTTCTGTCTTTGGCACATCAAACAACTTTCTTTAATTATGTAATTAATATTTGGAGTTTTCATCTTAATTGTGTGGAGCAGGCTAGCTCATTTGCATAGGGTAATGAGAGGGATGTTTCCATTACAGGTAATTAGGTACTTGAGAGGCAAGTGTGTGGCTAGGAGGCTGGGAAAGAGGAAAGCAAAAAGGAGGGATGAGGGGTACGATCGGAAAAAAGATGGATAACCGTATCGTATTACCGAACAAGAAGGCGTTAGCGTCTGTAACGACATGCCTGTCAAATGACTTGCAAAGCAAACACTTAGTAATTGCCAGATGTGAATGAAATGTGGTTTCACAGCGCTGGACTGAAATTAGGTTTTATGAAGACTTTTACTAAAATAAAATAAAAATAAAATAAATGAGAGTGTCTATTCATAATTTTTAAGTTTTGGCAATGTTTTAAAATTTTTAGTTAGATAAAAATACAAATTGTTTCCAATAGGAAACCTTGAAAAGCAACTGAAAAGCAGTCAAACTACAAAAAAAAAAAAAAGTATCATCCTCTCTAAAACATTACACCGTTTTTTATTAAAACATTTTAACTTTGGAATGATATAAAAATGCAATTGTTTTCAACCAAAGCAATCTAATAACAAAATTCTATTAACATACTGTAACGGAGTCACTGCAAACAGTATCAACTTCTCTAAAACAAAAGGAAATCATTCATTAGAGAGTAAAATTATTAAATTACACACAAATACAAGTTGTTTTCAATAGAAAACATCTAATAATACACACTTTTAACAAAATATTGCAACTGGTCCATGCAAACAGTATCAACCTCTCTAAAATCTTTTATTTAAGAGTTAGATCCCCAGTAGATGTATTCTGGTTCTGCGATTATGGATTCCTCCAGTCTCCAAGAGCTCTATTTTCAGTTTGTAAGCCTCTTCAGAACAACCCACACATGAGACACGGGGTCAGAGGCTATCGCATACACCTGCTCGATCTCCACAACACACACGCACACACGCACGCACGATCATACCCACAAACACACACTAACGGCTGCATGCATGCAAAAAACTAAACCCACACGAGCACTCAGACAACACGCTTTCACATTCAGATGCGTATGAAGGTATAACCAATCCAATCCCTCAAAGATCTGAACAAGAAGAAAAAAAAGGTTCATAAAACATAAAATTCAATGCACGTCCTTTCAAAATCCAGTTAAAAAAATGTGCATAATACACAATGGATGTATAAATATGCATTTTAATGCTGCATAAGAACTCATTAATAGTTGCTATTTAACTGCTCTCCAAAACACAGATACTATAATCACAAGGTGGTGTTGTGGTAATGCAATGAGTGCAGTGGAGGTGAACTGTCGAAAAGCTTTCAGTGGGAGGTTCACGGAGAGTGTGCGAAGGAGAAGAGTGGTGTTACCGAGGCTCAACACCAACATCCATTGCTTTTTCCACTCTCAACACCTCTCGCCTAATACAGAATGACAGCTGTGTGTGTGTGAAGCAGAGGGGATGTGTGTGTGGCGGCACAGACGCATGGAGCACTAATGGATCGGAGGGTGTATGTATTTTTAAGAGACTTCGACTGAAAAAAAAAAAAAAATGAATGTGTGAATGCAGGTTATCCAGCCAAGAGGTGACAGATGAGTCTCTGTGTGTGTGTGTGTAAGTGTGTGTGACCCAAAAAATAGGTCAGTGGAACACAACACACACCGACATCAACCCAAACGACACGTCCTGCGTCCCGACTCAAAGTCTCCTTGACCTTTTCCCTTCGGCAACACACAAAAAAAATCTCGGTTTCTGACTTAGGGGCGATGAGGCATCCAGTTCTTGGCTTAAAACTGAAGCTCTGAGTGCGTAAAACAATAATAAAAAGTAGAATGTTGAGTTAAAAATAATGTATTTTCTAATGCATCTCAGGAACAGAAGAATCAGACATCAGCATACAAACAGCCGCTCTTTTTGGGACGTTCAGCTGCTTCAGCAACACAACTTTCTCATTCATAAAGCACAAACTTAATTTCCTTGCAAAACACAAATGTAAAACAATGCCACAACTTAATTTCACACTTGCACAAGCCCCAACTTCTCTCTTCTCTTTCTCTCTCGCAGTTCCTCTCACTCTTTCTCTTTGCACGAGACGCTCTAACAGAGAGTTGGCTGACTATGAATAAAGCCCTTTGCAGCTACACTCGCTCGCAAAAAAGGCAGTTTACAAAAAGGTCAGACAAAACCTCAGCATGCTTTTCTCCTCTTACCTTTCATAGCTGAAATCACAAAATACATCATTAAGCTCGGCGGTCCATAGGCGAGCGGTATCGCGAGTGCTAGCTCAAGCAGTCCACTGCTGTTTCAGCAGCAGCTGGCCAGCATAGCTCTGCCTCTCAGCTGCGCTCGCATGACCACACCAGAATCCATGTGACTATGACATCAGCGCTCCCTCGCTCTTGGGCCCGCCCCTGGGATGTGATTGGCAGAGGAAGAGGACAATGAAAGGGGAGGGGAAAAAGGGGGTTGGGTCTTTTTCTTCAGACTGCAGTGGCTGTGACCGGGGCTGATGGGATGGGTGAGGGGGGTACGGGGCGGCTGTCACTGTCTCTTGTGCTTCATCGCAAACATGAGAAAGTCATAACAGAAGCACAACAACAAACAAGGTTTTTTTTTTTTTTTTCAGCTTGTAGTCATGATGGTGAAACGACTGAGAGAATGGTTAGTGGGACACAAAAAGTAAGGACTTACATAAAAAAGAGGACAAATAAGAGGTGTTTTACAGTGACATATTATTATTATTATTATTTTAATATTGGTTATATATTAAAAAAATATTATTAGATAAAAAAAAACACAGAAATACTATCAACAAACAATATTTAAGCACTCAATCCAGAGTCTATCTATCTATCTATTTAAATTTCAGCAAATCTCGATTATTTACTTGATCTCACTATTCGAATAATTGGTTGTTGAGTTATCTAATTGTTCACCGTGACCCATTCTAAGCAACTAATTCCTTAAACAATTAGTCCAATTAGTAGACTGTACCATAGTGTAATTTACCGGACACACATTCTTCACAGGTCCCGGGACATTTTCCGTCCAGACAAACGCCCTGTAATTTCTAGTATGTATGCGTGTATATTTAATGTAACTAATGCTGTGGAAAAGCAGAGCTTGTTTTATCATACCAATAAAGGCTTTGAACGAAACAGTAGGGGCAGAAAAAGGCGAGATTAAAAAAAGGAATCATGTTTTTTCTTTTGTCTTGGCGCTGTGACGGCAGTCTCTCTCTTCCTGTGTGCTAATATTAGATGGGCAGATGAGGCTGCAAGCAACTCCAGATGTTTTCGGAGAGAGAGTGAGCGAGAGCGTGTCACTGGCCGTTTCTCTGACCTCCCTCCAGGAGGCTGGTTTCATCTTTTCCTCTCTCGCTGCTCGGTGTCCTGCCTGCTGAGAGATGCGCTGACATGGGCTGCCCTGGCAGCGGAGCTCCAGAAGATAGCAGGAGAGAGAGGAAGAGAGAGGGACTCATACTGATCCTCCCACCACACAGTGACTGTCTGATGAGTTTCTCTATCTCACCATCCTTTTCATTTTCTCTCTCCATCGCTCCGTCGGAGACCCCCTCCCTCTCGTGAGCACGCTCTCTCTCTCTCTCTCTCTCTCTCTCTCTCTCTCTCTCTCTCTCTAATAATCTGCTCAGGCTTCTTAGCAGCTGGCTGCTCATGATTCTGGTCTTAGAGAGAGCTGGCTCCGGCCACAAACCAAACCCAGCTCCATTTTGAGCCTCATAAATAAGCCCCTGCTCTTCTCATCTCCACCCTGGACTAACGTGAATCTCAGATAGCAATATTTCAGAGCATTAAGAGACAGAGAGAGAAAAATATTACTGAAGCATCTGAAGCATGACCTCTAATAAAAATCCTTTTATTGAATGATCTACTAAATTATCTACTAAATATACTTATGTCAATTTATATATATATTCGTATGTACTAGGTTTTATTCCCTATGTAATTATAGTATAAGCAATTATCACACACTTAAGCAATTAATCAATTAACCACACACACAAATCGATCCATCTTTTTATTTTTTTTAACAAAACAGTAATGTCCCTCTATTCAAATCAAGTTAATAATTTATATAAAAAAGCAATTATGTTTTTGCAATTACCCAATAAATATTTTAAAATAGCAATAATAGCAATATTCAAGCCCTTTAATAAAAGTACTGCTGAACAATTTACTAAAACATACACCTTTTCACCTTTAATTTGTCATAAACATTTACAAGAGTAATCATAATTTACACAAAAAACCAAAGTAACTTAATGTTAAAAAAAAGAAAAAAAATTACACAACGCAGAGCAAAGCTAAGCAAAACTCAAAACTAAACAAAGATTTGAAATTTGGAGTTCCCTTATTCATTTATTAGGTTATTTGCTGTTGCTGTACCCAAAGTTTTGTTATAAGCTGTAAAGTAACAGCAGTATTTTAATAGAACATACTGCATGGCGAACACAGTAGATTTATTTTCATTTAGAGTTATAAATATGTCTGTATGTGTGGTAGGCTAAAGGTAAAATCATTGTTTACCTGAATGGCTGCGGTTGCTATGCTAATTTAACACTAAATTAGCAAGAATAACTGCGCTGTGAATCCCCTGAATAAAACAAAAAACAAAAATGCAAATACACACTCCACACCTGATGCCATAAATCTCTGAAATTACCGTCTGATCACGACCTCTTGTGTGATCCATTAGAGGCAGCGAAAATAAATTAACTCATGTTATGTCAACACTAATCCGTCAATGGTCTCCGCTTAATAAGCAAAATATAATTTACCCTCCATGATTATCAAATGAGGTGTATCATAGCTGAAAATTAGCCACGTTGAAAGTTGCATTAGCTGCCGTGGAGGTAGTTTAGCTAGTGTCACGCTGTGCTGTTAGCATTGGTGTTAGCGGTGGGCTGTTTTGCTTCTATTAGGCTACTGTGTTTTTGTCTGCGTGGTGCTCGTGCTCTTTGGTGAGTCGGTCCAACTGCAGCTTGAGGTAAGGTTAAACTGCTTTGCTCTGTCGAGATACTTGTGGTCGGTACAGTGCTGTGATTAGAGCAGACTGCTGAAAGAAAGGCTTTCAGAACAGCATGCAGTAGCCTCTGGGCAGAGCAGTTCAGTCGCGCACGTGTGTACGTGGAGCGGAAAAAAGGCTACATGTGCACTTGCATGCAAAAACTAACAGCACGTTTTCGTCTTCCTAAACCTTTAGATCTCAGTGCGATAACCCCAGATTAGACTGCAAACGAGTTATCAGTGATGGTGGAAAAAAGATGTCTGTGGCTTTGAGAGTTGCTGATGAAAAGAATGGTGGAACATTTGTCTTGTCATGTGTGAATGTTTACAGCCGTGGTTAACTGTAGCTCTGACAATGATTTCTCGACTTTGCAAATACATTACCACATGATATAACCACCGTGCCACTCATTATAAGGCCGATGAGTATCATTGATATAAAAAAGCACTGGTCTCTACAAAACACTTGGTATTTAGACTAGCGAGGCATGTCAAATCACACGCTGTAATTTCCTAGTGTGTCCCTAAACAGTCACTGGAGATGTTGGCATCTCCGAGGTGTCAAGAATCAAACTGTGAAGAACTGCAACAATCAACGGAGGAATTAAGTGGTGTTAATGAAAACAGCTGCCACCAGACAGGCCTCGTCTTTTCTACTCCATGCCCTGGAATGCATTTCCCCTCCTTTCAAACCTAGCTTTCCCATACTCAGTATCAAGGCATGTGGAGTTTGATGGTAGTCTCAGAAGACATTGCCCATTTTCAGGCAATTAACTGATTGAATTGCTTTGCTCAATCAAAGCACTAACCCCAACCCAGTGACTGTGAATCACCAAGTAGGACATGTTCCTGGATTAGCATCCTTATTGCAACCTTCCAATCAATCGATCAGATTTTAGGGATAAGAAAAATTTTAAGGTTATGGGTCAGAGGCTTGAAGATTGTTCTTCTAAATCAGCAGTTTCCTTCAGATTTATGGTTTGGATTTGTTATAAGGAAATTTTGAGAGCAACATTGTTTCAGGACCAACAAAAATAATCGATCCAGGAACACGTTTTACTTGATCTTAACGTGTTCGAAGATTTTAACCCTACAACTGGTCACCTTGATTTTGCCAAGACATGTTCCTGGATGAACATATTTTCTGTCCAAAAACAAAGTCCCACTCTTATACCCCATATTAACCCTACTTATAAGGGAAGTGCTAAGTGACTAAGAATGATGTAGAAACCGCTAATCCTGGTTTTAAATCTAATCTTGACATTAACTGCTGACGTTTCCCACAAATCTGACTGGAATATTGTTGATGTTGATCCAGGAACCTGATCTACCAGGTGAAATCACATTCACCCACTCGAAACCAACCAAAAATTGGTTGATGTTAACATTGTTCTAAGAACGGCAAAAGATGTTGATCCGGCAACATCCCATTTTTGTGAATCACATGAAACATAATACAAGGTGAATGAGTTTAGGAAAGTGTACAACCGTTGTTTACTCCAACCTTTCTTTGCCTCAAGCATAGCTACAATCCAATCTGGTTCTTCATAAAACATTGGTAAAGAACCTTAACCAAACAAGACGATCTTCTAACCAATTTATTATATCAAATATTGGCCAAGCGTGGATGTACCCCTACCGTGGCCCAGCGAGGGCTAAAGGTGGGCTCTGTCAATCTCGTTTCCCTGTAAAAACAGCAGCCCTAGTCAAGTGTCTGGCTCTCCACCTCTTGATTAATTCAAGCAAATGTATTTATTGTAAACAACCCCTGTGGGATGGAATTCAATTGAGAGGGGACGCAGAGCATCCACTGGTGCCCCCGAGGAGCCAGGCGGAGGACTGCAGCCGATAATGGGCTCATTAGCAGTCTGTCAGTAGCATCCCACGCACGGGCAGAACAGCAGCTGATCCTCGATCCTCTTTAACTCCTGCCTCTCCTCAACACTGAAACCACAGCTCCATGGCAGGAAGGAGTTCGCTTTATTGGAACACGTAGAATGCAATTGCAGGCAAAATAAATCGACCCGTTTATGTGTGAATGATTCATCAGTACAATATTAAAAAGAAAAAAGTTCCTTTTTAGAACGTTTCAAAATGTAGCTACTTCTGAAACTGCTTTTCTTCTCGTGCAAAAGAGGCATTAGAACTGGAACAGAGTGACTACTCACATATTTAATAAATGGGAGGAATCATTTCATTAAATAAAATGCTACAACGTTTTTAAATAAAAAATGCTAAAGTGAACAGGATAATGGTCTCATCATGACAGATGTCACATATGTGGGAAGGAACTAATATCAGTCTATCAAGAGCATACATCCAACAACATGATCACCAGATAGAGGCCATAGCCACTGCTTTATCTGTATTAAGCCAAGAGCTTCTGTTACAGACCACCCTGACGAGAGTAACAACAGATATATCACAGAAGTGCCACTTTCTCACAGTAATGCCAGAAGTGACATGGCAGCCAGTTTAGACCATCACTGAATTAACAAGCTCCCCTAAATATACACCAACAACCTCAATATGGATCAGTTTAATACATACACCGAAGAGTGCGGGGGCACAATATCAAACCGTAAGTGCACGAGCCTGTATAAAACAATCATAAACCAATTTAGAGCCATTCCAGGCAATTTCCTGTGGCTTCCATCTGAGAAGAGGACTTCAATAAATCACTCCGACAACAAGGGGAATATCTATTTCCAGGATAAATAGACAAGACTATTGGGCTTCTTTTCTTTGAAAGAGAGGGAGACATTAGAGAAGTAGTTCAAACAAAAAGTGGAAATGATTCAGAGAATTAGCATGTCTTTTTATCCATTGAGAAACAGTTTATTTTCAAGATAATTTTTAGCACTGATTTAATAATCCAGAAATGTAGGTTGAGGATATCTAATTGAGATGTTTGATGTTTAGCTAGCCACCAACAGGAAGTGTTCGATTTCTAAAGACCACTTTCTTTTAAAGACTCTGCGGCCCTCCAAATTTCACAATGTTTTGTTTGAGTCTCACAGCAGACGAAGAAAGAGGGTTATACGACCTAAAAGAATCCCGCCATCAAGATCCAGACAAAGTGCTCCCACCAGCATCGAACAAAACCCAAAAATGGCTTTCTTCGTTAGTGTGCGGTATAATGACACTATGCTCCAAAGAATGACTCAGCCTCAGTTTTGGAAGCAATTATTGAAAAATGGGCCAATGAGATTGGTTTCATTTCACGTTTTGGACACCACTTTGGGGAGACGGCTTAAAATAAAATATTGCCAAAAACCCACTTGATAGCCTACTGGAATGTTCACACTTTCTGTGAATTACTAAAGCTTGTAGCCTTCGTTCAAACTCTGTATAGCATACTATGGGTGTTCCAACTAAGAAACATTTCTTTTTCCAAAAAAACATTTACAAAATCATCAAAATGTATTTGTGCTGTAAGCAAAGATTAATAATCAACAAAATAAAACGAGCCAAGTCACCAGACGAAACGTCTAAAGCAAATACAAACAGACTTGTCAAGAACAAAGCGCGGAGACTACAGACAGACAGCTCTGTTTGACATGTTACTCAAACAAATCTCCAATCCTCCTCTACACTGAGCGTGTTTACTTCAAATTAAATTTGAACCCTTCCAGGTATTAATAATATGGAGACATTTGGCAGTAAACAATTTGATAAGCATTAAACTCCCCTTGTGCTCAGTCTAATTGAAAACATCAGATGGCCCCAAGCGGCTGTTTGCTTGCTGCTGCCGTCGATGTTGTCGCTGCTCGGTTAGTTTTAATAGAGCAGAGATGTCAAACCAATTTCTTTGTCTTTGGGCATTTTCTCGTGTTGCCGACGTGGCTGAAAGAGACAAACAAATAAATGTGTTTATGAGATTAATTCGTGAGAGGCTGTCAAGGTGAGCTGCAAATCGCTAATAACAAGGACAAAAAAAAAAAAAATAACCCAAGAGGACCAAGGTGAAAACACTTCAAAAATGAGAAGAAGTGCCTCGGGTGTGGGATCCTATTTGAGATCGTATCAACCGATAGATTTAACCGAGTGGGGGATTTGTGCTTCACTACGGTAAATGTGTATCGCCTTAGAGCTTAAGGAAGGAGAATAAAAAAACAAGTTCTTCTGTCTTAAAAAATATGAAAAGATCTCATCCAAGACTTTGGAAAGAGAGTTTGAGAGCAGGAGGCGAAGAGGAGGAGGAGGAGGGGACGTAGCACCATGTACCGGGGTCTGAACCAGGCCCAGGAAGAGACGTTCAGCATCCTAATGATCTCTTTCTTCCTCCCCGCATGAAACTCCCTCTCCCTGCAAAAAGGAAGTGGAGGTGATTGGAAGGGGAAACCTCGCCAGCGTCTCTACAGGAAGTAGAGAAGGTGATTTTGGGTGTGATAATTATGGTCATAACTAGGCATGAGGGATAGGTAATGGCCCTTCTTATCCTTCATGTGGAGTGTCGACGGTCACGGCGACGGTCGCGGGCAAAAAGCATGATTATGTATTTCTTCATGTGCCTC
Organism: Carassius auratus; assembly: GCF_003368295.1. Lineage (NCBI taxonomy): Eukaryota > Metazoa > Chordata > Actinopteri > Cypriniformes > Cyprinidae > Carassius > Carassius auratus. The sequence continues at coordinate 208,006 of NW_020528492.1, forward strand.
TATGACTGTTGTACGAGCGCCGCCGACTGCTGAAAAGGGCAGCGGGGGAGCGTGGCCTTTGAGGGGAAGTTAACGAATGAACTTCATTATTGAGGAGCATACTGGGGAGATCCCCTGGAGCGTGTGATGTATTACCCTGTGTCAAAAAAACACGCAACGTCCTCCCCCAACACACACTACAGTCTACACATCCTCAATGCCAAACGATAACATCAGATCTGGAAGAAGGGATAGGTGAACGGAGAAAACGTTTACATGGGATCGAGAGAAAAATAAACAGAAGGTAAAGGCATGTATATTTACAAAAACCGAACAAAAAAGGATGAAGATTTTACTTAAGATTTTGGGAGAAATAATGGGAGAAATTGGCAGCTGTACATTACAAAGAAATAAAAGGGAAAAAATGTACAAATAAATAAAACGATCTACTTAAATGGCCTATGAATTGTAAACCAATGTGACAGCCAAACCAAAAAAAAAAAGCTAAGATACAGGAAAGTGCCAGCTGTACAAAATGTCACACACACACAATAACTGAAAAATTAAATAAACAGACTGAATAAAGCTGTGGGTTTTAAAAAAACAAAAAACAATAGCGAATTAATGGCCCATTTAAATATATATATTTTTTTAGTAAAATAAAATGATAAAATATATAATGTGTGGTAACCCTGGCTGCTGTACAAATAAACAACTATAAAAGACAGGTGTGTGCAAATTAAAAGTTGACTTAAAATTCCATGTGAAAAATAAAAAGAGTAACACAAGAAATGCTGTGCATAATGTCAAAAGGGGGAAAAAATATTTGAAAAAAGAAATGAGTAAGCAAGTAGTACGAGAAAACTCTATAATAAAAAGAAAGAAAAGAAAAGGTATAAAAAATAAATCATCTGAGTTATGTAAGAAAAGGGTAGCTGAACATACAGGGAAAACTGTCAAAACCAGAATAAAAGAATGAGTAAATCATTACCTAAAGTGACTTAATCTTAATATTGCATAAGACAGAAGATAAGTCAGTTACAAATAATTGAGGAACATTTAAGAGAAAACAAAAAACGTCATTGGCATGTACATGTTGTTGTTGCTGCTGCTACCTGTTCTCTGGTCCATGAAAGTACTTTCCAAGTTATAAGGTCAAAATGGCTTTCGACCACAACTGTGTCATGCTGAGACTCTTCTCGTTAGTTTTAAAGTCAGAGGTGCGTCACCCTACCACAGAGCAGCAGACCGCAGAGACCATCTGCCTCTTTCTTTAGCTCCTCATTTCTTAGGATTTGCATTGTTCTGAAACTTTCCCTCCTACTAAAACACCAATATAGTCCTTCAACATACCATACCTGCGAGAGAGGCTTTATCCACAAGATTGAGGGAGTTCTTGAGGCTCGATACTCCTTGAATCTGGCCCTCTTGGTAGGCCCAAAACAAGTCTTTTTCTTTCTTCCCTTCCGTTTTGGAGCTCCTGGTCAGAGGGCTTTCGGCTTTTCTCTTTTACTGTTGACTTATGAGTATGCCAGGGGGGTTTGGGAGCTATTTATCACGGGCCTGGCTCGTCCTGCACCCTCACACATTAGTAATGTTCTCCACCGAGGTGTAGGCCTGTCACAGCTCTCTTCCCCCAGAACCTTTGAACAAGGTAGGTCACGGAGAGGCCTCATGCATGCCCCACTTTTAGTCTTTCACGGCACCTTTAAGTTCGCACAGTCCCGTTCGGACAGAGTCGGACTATGGGCATCGTAGGTACATCGTAGGTATGCAGAAGTAGCGACAGATCTTTTCTTCTGTGTTGTGAAGTACAGATTATCAAAAAAAGAAAAAAAATTGTGCAGGGACTTGGTCCTATCCATCGAATGTTGAATACATTTTGAGATGTGAATGTTGCACTTAAAAGTGGACGCAGACAAATGTGATCTTGCTGGGGCAGGAAAATCCAGTTAGAAAATATCAACAACAACAAAAAAACAAGAAAGAAAACCCATATGTATGGATGAATTGTTCACAATGAAATATTTTTTTTGGTTCTTTTTTGGCACGGAATGAAAATATAAATTAAAATAAGGCAATTGCACATTTTATCTATTTTTCTTTAAATTCTGAATTGCGAGAATTGCAAGCTATGATGTTAGATTCGCAAGGTATAAATTCTGAATTGCAAGTATAACTCGAAACAACTGAAAGAAAAAAATATCAGAAATCTGAGAAATCTCACAAAAAAATCTTTACATTCTGAGTTTAAACATCACAAATCAGTTTTTTTTTGTTTGTTTCTGCTATGAAATTAAAAAAGTAAACTTTTTATCTCACAATTCGTACATATTTCTTGCAATTGCAAGTTCAATTCTCATAATTCGGAATTCTCATGATCCGCAAGTTTTTTTTTTTTTTTTGCAATTGAAAATTATAAACTTCCAACTATTCCTCTCAATCCTGTAAATTTGAATCCTGCAATTGCGAATCAAAATGAGAGTTTATATCTCGCAGTTCTGACTTTATATCTTTATATCTATAGTCAATTTTGACTATATCTTGCAATTTTTTTTTCTTTCACAGAAACAAACTACCATAATAAAATCTATAACATGCATTTGAAAAATTTAATTTTATTTCACGCTGATTTTAAAGTGCATTAAAGCAATGCATTTCAATATGTGCATTACCTGCACTGAAAAAATAAATAAACAAACAAATAAATACATTTTAAGATTAACATTTTGAAAGAAAATATGTATAATGAAATATGTATAATGTATTACTTGCTGTTTCTTTATAATTGTATACAAGATTTACTAGCAATATTATAATATATCTGAGTAACATGAGGGGTGAAAAGAGGTCTCCTATAATCAGCAAGCGAAGCGGTAACCTCATGCGGGGAATTAAAAAAAAATCCTCCAACCTTAAGACCACTTCTTATGTCTCTTTCTGTTTTCAGATTTGTCATTTTATTTTCAGTTTGGACGACAAATGCAGTTTGAAACCAAAACATGGGATTAAGGGATAAAGTTGCTGTGCGTCGACCTTGATTCGGTAATCCAGTACATTATTGGGTAAATGTACATTTCTCAAGAACACAACTCCTAGAGGAGCGTAATCTCTCTCTCTTATGACAGCTTCTTAATGCAACACAAAATGAGATGAGCGCTTCTTTCTGCGAATCAATCTAACAGAAAATTCCTCTTGAGCTATTTGTAATCTGCGAGGCTAAGGAATGTAATATTAAAGGCAATATTCATGTCATTTTACTTTTTCTGTGAACCACAAAAGGAGATATTTAGTAGAACATCCTGGCTGCTCTTTTCCATACAGTAAAACTAAATGGGTAAGGATGCTGTCAAGCTCAAAAATTTAATAAAAGACATAAAAAAGCAGGATTTTAAGTCTTTTAAAGCACGTAGATCTGTCTGAGACAGAAAATATCGCCAAGTTATGATGGATGTGAATATGTTCAGACAAAAATTTCTTAAAAATACTTACTTAAAACTGCTACATGGTTTCAGAACATGTAAAATATAGTTTGTGAGATTGGTAGAATACTTTTATGGTGCTTTCTTATGAAGTCAATATGCACTCAATAATAATTTTTTTTAGAAATTATATGAACGATAACATTCCTTCAAATCAATAATTAATATTCCTTTACAAGAACTATGCTTGTGAAAAATGTTTTCAAGATTTGTATACTTTTTTCAGTGTTTGTCCATAGTGTATATGGCAGGGTGCGACCGATAGAATTATGCAAGCAGAAATTAAAGAGGCGAGTTCTTTAATGACCGTGTGGTGAAAAATGAAGTTGATCTTTGGAGCGAGTCCACCACATCATTAAGGAGTCCGCCACTTAATCAGAATGGATACAAAGCCGGCAAGGTGCTAAGTGTGCAGGTGGAGTCACTGACAACCGCTGATACATTAAAACACTGCGAGGGAAGATGGTAGGCTACATGTAGAGGAGGAAAAGAGAGAGGGAGGACCTGAAAAAGTGAGATGTGTGGCCATTATTTTATCCATGCTCAGAACCCAAAATGAAAAGTATGTCATCATTTACTCCCCTTCATGTCATTCCAAACTTGTACGAGATGTTTTTCTATGGAACACACAGACGGAACAATGTGCTGGTTGCGTCTTTCCAAAGCAATTACAAAAGAATGAGGACTGGTTCTTTCAAGCCTCAGAAAGGATGTAAAAGTATCATAAAAGTAGCTAAAAAGAGCTCTATATCACGTATATTTCAAGCCTTCTAAAGCCATATGATAGCTTTGTGAAAGGGATGTGTTAAAATTTTGGGGTGAACTATCTCTTTAACACAACTTTCAAGAAGACCAAAAGACCCACACAGATCTATTTACTCAGATACAGCATCTGCAGTCTGTTCTTCTGCGGCTATGAAGTGGTTTTCCAATGGTTTTTAAAGTATCTCTAATATGAAAGACTGATCTCTTTGAAAATCCCAGTCTTTTGCATGGTTTATTCAACAAAATTACAGCTGAATAATTTAGAAACAGAAGTTTTACATGATAATTATAGTTCTCATTATTCCAGAGTGCATAATTGTCTCTGCAATTCTGAAGTTATTGCCATTGTAACTCACATAATAAAAGATGGTTTGTGAAGAGGCATAATTCTTAAGGTGGAGGCTGACAGTTCAGCATAATATCCTTATTTTTGTAGCAGCTCAGCTTAGATCATATATATGTTTGGGGTCAGTAAGATATTTTACTGCTTTTTTTAAAGAGACCTTTTATGCTCACCAAGACTCCACTTACGTGATTAAAAATACATTAAAAACAGCAATATGGTGGAATATTATTAGAATTGAAAATACCTGTGTAAATGCAATTTATTTTTGTAATTGCAAAAGTAAATTTTCAGCAGACATTACTACAGCCTTTATTTCTTTTCAGGATTCTTTAAATAGAAAGCTGAAAAGAACAGCATTTATTTAAATTAAATATTTCGTAACATAATAAATATCTTTACTGTCAAAAGGATAAAAAATTATCTTACTGACCCCAAATTTTGAAAGGAAGAAGATGATGAAAAAAGAAAAGAAAACAGGGACAGCATGCCATTTAGTCAAGGCTCTGGCTGCGCGAGACTAGGTGCGTGTTTTCAGTGCATGTGTGCATGAACGCGTCTGCTTGCATGCATCAGACCGTAGAGGAAGCTAATGATGGCGCAAGGACATTTCATCAGCACCATCTTAAACATCAGCAGTCAGCCTCCATCAGTGGTGTTCATATCTGCCAGAGCCAGATGACCTCCGTTTCTGTCCTAGCCCATGAATCAAAGCCCTCATTTCATGCTGACATGCTGCACTTGTCGGCCACTGGACGGCTGCGTGAGACAGAAAAGTGATGAGACATGGAGAAAGTGGGGAGTGACGGATAGCCCGCTTTAGCTCATACAAGGCTGTACCACTTCACCGAATGGCTAGCCAGGTGCACTATGGTGCCGCCCAAGTGCCCACATAAGCACGTGCCTGTCTGCTGTCACTTGCAGCGATCTGCAAAGTTGTAATCCACCATAGCAGATGGAGCTCTGTATACAATCCACAACAGCAAACAGGCTTTGTGTGCGTGACACATGTCACTCGCCGTTGTTTTTCTAGTTTGACATCTCTTCACAACAAGGTCTTTCAGGTTCAGAGGGACTCACAAAGGGACAGCACGGCTTGTCGAAGAGCTGACGAAGCTGAGGGCGGCACAAAGCATGCCTGCCACAGAGGGGAAGAGACAGATTAAGTGACTACAAAGAAACTGAAGGGGGCCCAGTACCCGTCCCTGAGTAACCCCTACTGTAACAACTCCACGCCAGACCCCATCCTTCTCAAAAAGGACACAAAAGCAACCGTCATGCCAAACCTCTCCCATTCAGACACCTTCAGCCAAAGAAGGTGATGGAAGAGCAAAAAAATAGCCTTGCTTCAATTTATACAATTTATGCAAAAAACACATTCATTTTGCAATTCGGCAAAATGGCCGACCATAACGCTTTCGCTGAAAAATGAAGACCTGTCATTTTGTGTGGATGGAAGAAAAAGTATTGAGGGAGAGAGAAGAAAGGGATTAAAATCATGCTGTCCTGGTTTACGACAAATAGATTTCTCTATTGATTTCCTTTTTACTGAAGCGGCCCATCCTTCTCTGTTGTGAATATACTGACCTATTTCTGATAAAAAATGGCAGACTATTGTGGATTAAAGCAAAGTGTCCAAAAAGAAAATATTCTTTCTATGGCACAAACAAATGGATAAAACATGAAACATAATCTATTGTTAAAATGGAGAGTGTCAATTTGAATGTGCTTTTTTGAGTGTCTCGTTGTTTAAGGATGGAAAAACTTCAGGTTTCTGAGGCATGCTGAGAGCAAAATCACTTCGTCAGAAAGCGCACTCCTGGGATGCTCTGTCCATTCAAAACAGTCTCTTCTGACGAGCTTGTGTTCACTTCATTTACCAAGCACTTAGCCAACTGGCATGACAAAAAAAAAAAAAAAATACACCGTAGCATGCTGTGACCATCACTTCTCTTGATAGACGACATATAACAAATCTCTTCCATATGTCAGTCTTCACAAAACAAGATGCTGAAGGTCACTCCTTTGTGACTTTTTGCTTTTCGATCTCGTGTCACTCTTAAATCCTTTCAATACTTTCCAGCCCTTCATCTGGTACATATAACCAGTGTTGACGAAATAATCATATAAATGTCTCCTCTGAGAGGTTGTACGCAAGCCCTATTTGTGCCAAATCAAGACAAAATGACTAAATATATTTCAACAAATAGGCTGCACCATGCAACTCTCATTTTACGTTTTACAGAAATATGTCAGACCACTGCTGGGACGCATTATTGGCTGTGTACAGCATGATTGTGTTTAATAAATCCCTACAGTGTTAGATTATCCATAGACGGCTCTCATCCAAGTTCCAGCAAATGACCTCGCTACAATGACAACTAATTATTCACGAAATGCCATAAAACATCTAACACAAGGAAGTTGTGAAATCCATGTTTGATTAATCATATATGAATGGGTACTGTTTATTGTGGTTTTTAGTGTGAGTTTTGAATATATGATTATGCTTTTGCCGTTGTTAGTTGACTCCCCTGATTTACCCCTTTTTTTCTAAAATGGCAAATATAATTGTAACAGGATTGACTAACAACCTAGCAGATTGAGTAAATATGATTGAGTAAAAATGAATAAATAAATAAAGTTATTTGCATTTTGTTGATGTTTTCAAAAGAATGTAACAGAAAACATTGGCATCAGCTATTCATTGTTAGCAATTTTTAAACACGCAAGACACCCAAGAGGAACCTGCATTTTAGAATGGTCCATTAATATTTCAGCAAGGTCGCCCTAATGTCTTAATCGTTTGATGGAGATTAGCATGGCTGCCTCTTTGTGACTCTCTCAGTGCTGGACGGGGCGGTAAACAAATGAACTGGCAAGGGTGAGGCCATGCTTCTCAATAAACACTGACACAGCCTGTCCTCGCTATGGAGACAGATAAGCCTTCTCTACAGCTCTCTCACTCCTATTCTCCCTCCTTTTTCCAGACTCTATTTCAATCAATGTCTTTCCATCGCTTTTTTTCTCTGCCTTTCCTCCAGTTTCCCTCTCTCTCTTTCTTGCACTGGATCAATGTCTCTGCGTCCCCCCGGTCACGACTAACCTGCACGGGACTCAGACGGGCTCCATTAACACTCCGCTACAGTTGTCGCTCTCCCTGTGCCTCCCAAAACAAGCAAATACTTCATTTGCTCAATACCTGTCATCCATGACTAACAGCATCATGGCAGAACAATGCGTTAGGAGAGAATAATTCTCGATAGAATAACAAACCACGGCGTATTACAGAGCCCATTTATCTTCTGCTCTTCATACCCAAAAGTTGACAACCTCGGAATATCACATATATCTAGGCAGATTTCCATGTGCATGCAAGTAGGTTGCACGTTTGCCATTTGGTATATTTGCTGGAAAATAAGACATACAAAACAATCTGACTTTGAAGACCCCATGGATTCCAAATTTTTCAAAGTTGTGTGGCTTTGAGTCCATGTCTCTATATGCTAAGCATACTCCTAAAAGTTTAACTTTAACTTTATCACATATACACATTTATATAAAATGTAGTCTTTCTCCTCTCAGCAAATGCATAAAAAAGAGTGATGATTCATCCCGCACTTGAGGGCGTGTCCAAATTTTTGTCCAATCAAATGTCCTCTGGAATTTCCTTACCCAATGCCACTTGCCTCCAACTAGCTTGCCTCCAACTGGCAGCACACTATGGTTTATAATGTTCTTAATTATGGACTGAACTTCTTTTTAAATTAAGAAATATAACTGACCATAAATGTTGATAAAATAAAGAATATAGTAACTATAAGTAGCTATTACCGAAGCCGAAAATTAAATACCTCCCTATTATATAGTATGAGTAAAACAGTATTGCAAAAAAGTAGTATGTCAAAATTTATAGTATTCGAAAAACAATTCACAAAAATTACCTTTACTACTTCCGGCAAAGCATTGAAGAGTGCATTTAATTGACACTTTACTATCCCATGAGGCCATGGAGGAGGATTTACGAATGGCAGTGAAGCACTGCAACTGACACTTGCAGGTCATTTGAAAATAACATGGCAGATGTAGTACAATCCGAATTTCATTCATACTACCAATATTCAAACTATATAGAACTTACTTTTTTTAATGGTCGCCAAGTAGGTTATAATTCTTATTTAGTACATACTCCGTACACAATTTCAGAAGCAGCAGTTGTCTATGTGGTGTTTTCAAAACATTGCTCTGTTTGTGTGAATATCCCGACTAGTTCAGCATAGCAACATCATCTCAGCCAATGGCATGTGTTTAAGGCAGGATATTTGTTTGTTCAACCAGTGCAGAGAGTGATGGAGAAACCTGTTTAAGATCTTTTAAAAATCCACAGCACTAATCATTCTGCTGATCTGCTTTTCTATTTATTTTTTTCTTGTTAGGTGCAGTGACTTGGCGAGACAGATGCTTTCTCTGGCCAAGGATCGGCTGTGTGATATGAGAGATAGGAGACACACACATATAGTAGATCCAAACATACATACGCAAATAAAAGATTACAGCCTAGTCTACTGCTTGTTATCACCTAGTGAATCTTATCAACATGTCAGCCCCCTAGACAGGTTACAACAACGCCAACTCATCTCACCAGAGCAGAGACTGGACTCTATTGTAGTTTGAATTCTGAACATAGTCACACTCTACCAGTGATTTTAATTCAACTCAAACATAATTATATGGGTGTGGAAATAATTAACAGTGGCAAGTCAGTGGCAGGTAACAATTTCCTTGAACAAAGTTTAGTAGTTCCGCTGCTACAGACGTGAATCACACTTCAAATTATGTGGTTTGTTGAGGGGAGGTGATCTGTTACTGTAGACTGACATTGAAAGGTCCAGAATATCACAAACCTTTCATGTATGCCCTAAAATCTCCCTGTAAACACCCATATAGTAACATGCGAAAACCACATTTGTCACATTTAGATGACAAGTTTTGCACAGGGAAACACCACTGATACTTCTAGCTTCTAGCTAATCACGTTCATTTTTTTCCAGTCTGACAAGCTTGAATAAAAGAACTTCCCTTAAAATTGTTCTTTTGTCCTAAAAAGCCCTATGGACCTTGTATAGGACGATATTTTATTTCTGTTATTTATTCAAATTCTTTAGAACACCCTGTTCTTAACGGGAAGCATCCAAGTACTTAATTCCTGTCCGGTGTTGTGTTTTTCCTCTCAAAGAGCTATTAAACAGCACTATTTATCTAAGTAAAAGAGTCTTTTGCCAGAATGAACCACATGGCCTTGCAGTAGCACTATATAAAAAGTCCGGCCATAAAACTGTCAAGTTCAAATGTAAAGCAAAACCATACATGAATCTGAGCTGTAAAACAGAGCCTGTGGGGAGAGTTTCACAGTCAGTGTTTATGCCACATTCTCAAATGACTTCGGAGCATCTGTTGTGTTCACACCAAACGCGAATAGAGCGTCTGGCGCTAATGATTTCAATGTTAATTCAATGTAAAGGCGCGTTTACCCGTGTCTGGAGGTCGCGCGGCACGAATGAGGCATTTAGCGTGGCGCGGAAGACGTGAATTCGCCTCATGTAAGCGTCTAGTTCGTGCGAATTGAGCATGAAATGCGCGTTAAGTGAGAATGGTGCTTTTTGTTCATTTAGCGTTTGACGCGAATTCGCGTCTGCCGCCCGAAATGAAAAATTTTAACTTTGGCATCAATTTGCGCTGCGTTAACCAACCAGGAGCCTGCTAGGAGTCACTCATTCAACATGGAGGAACGACTGATGTTGTCAGTGAGCAGTCAACCGGAGCTATATGACAAAAGTTAATATTTCTATAGAGACAGGAATAAAAAGGACCTATATATTAAAACATATTAATAGATTAATTAAATAAAGGCCAAAGATAAGAAAAATGTTTCTTTTTACCCCAAATGAATTATATTTTATCTTGAACCACTAAAAGAGATATCAGAGCCAGTGGCAAATGTCAGAAGGTCTAGCTGAGGTAAGGCTGATCGCATGGAGCTCATCTCCGAAATCGGCAAAACACATTTTTTTTTTTAAATAGACGCTGTCTTTATAAATAAACCACATATTTGAGTTTAAAACAACTACATTCTCGCCTGAAATAGTTTTAAAACAACATTTCATGACACGATAACAGTAATATTTTGAAAATTTTCAGAATAAAAATGGTGGTTGAAAATGCTGCGTGAACTCAGCTGGCTCTTCTTTTGTATCAACTGAATAAATAATCTCATACAGGATTGGAACAAATAGGCTGAGTAAATGACAGCATTTTAGAGTGAACTGTCTGTCACTTTAAGTTGTATTATTTCTATTTGTGCAGTATATTAGCTTCCAACTAACCAGCTCTGTAAACAAAAATAAATAAATAAAAATACAACACATTGGTCTGTCACAACCACTTGTTCTATAGAATTGTCTGAAGTGAAATTCAACTTGAATGTTCATTTTTGACATTAAATGTTCATTCCTACATTGGCTACATCTCTTTGGCATTTCAATATGATGTTGAGCTTGGTCAGAGACACGGCCGGTGGGTTGTAAAGAGGAGAACTGAAGTATCACCCAACGCAGAAAATTGTCATATTTAGAAGAATGTTGGTAACCAAATTGGGATATAACAATAGCCACTGACTTAAATAGTATTTCTGTGTAATTAATGGAAATCAGTGGCTACTGTCAACTGTTTGGTAACCAACATTCTTCAAAATATCTTCTTTTGTATTCAACTGAATAAATAATCTCATACAAGATTGGAACAAATAGGCTGAGTAAATGACAGCATTTTAGAGTGAACACTGAACTGTCTGTCACTTTAAGTTGTAGTATTTCTATTTGTGCAGCATATTAGCTTCCAACTAACCAGCTCTGTAAACAAAAATAAATAAATAAAAATACAACACATTGGTCTGTCACAACCACTTGTTCTATAGAATTGTCTGAAGTGAAATTCAACTTGAATGTTCGTTTTTGACATTAAATGTTCGTTCCTACATTGGCTACATCTCTTTGGCATTTCAATATGATGTTGAGCTGGTCAGAGACACGGCCGGTGGGTTGTAAAGAGGAGAACTGAAGTATCTGTTCTCTTGCAGAAAGTACTCAGGCTTATTAAGGGCCAAACGTGCAGCCAGGGAAGGCCGAGAGGGAGCGTGAAAGTGCCTGCTAGCCAACAGCTGCCCTGTAATTTATATTGATGAGGGGACTGGTGGGCCACTTCCATGGTTTTGATCATTCAGGCTAGAGTGGAGAGATGAGGCTGATGAGTCTGTGTGATGTGTGTGTGGGTAGGTGAGAGTTTGCGACGAGTGTGTATGGTTAAGATTGTTGGAGTAGGAATGGGTTGCCGAGTCTGTGGGAATTCAGCTTCTTCTGCTTTTCTTGTTTTGCGGGTTAATGCTCAAGTTAAATTTGTATAATATGAGTTTTTGTCAAACCAAGTCAAAAACAGGTGATAAGAATACTTTAATGAAAAGAGTCAGCTCAACACTGTGAATTTAGAGGTGAAGTAAGATAACTGAGTAAGAAAGAAAGAAAAAAAAGAAAGAAAGAAAGAAAGAAAGAATAAGATGTTAGGGGTGAATTAGAAAAATAAATTCACCACATATTAATACTAAAACTTCTAAAAAGATTTACAAAATGTATCTTGAGGAGATTGATGGGGATTTTTTTATATAAAAACTTGGATACAAAAATTTGTAATAAAATTAAAAAAAAAAAAAAAAACCTTAGACATCATACACTTGAGGAAATTATTCTATAAATGATTGCAGAGAAAAACTGGGAATTGTACACTAAACGACTAGGGATCACACACCAGACTTTCAAGTGATTTCAATGTGTTATAAAATCAGCTCAAAATATCAAACATGTTTGATATCCTCTGACTGAATGGAATCATAGTCTGAAGCTAAACTGAGTCACTCGGTGCCCATCATACAAGCAATTTTCTGTAAAATCTCTCCTCCAAAAATCTGCAGATTGGCTCTGATATTTGGCAACTAGTAATGACTCTTCCAGACTGCAAACTGAAGGAAAAATCTGGACAAAATTTTATAGCGTATTCCAACCTGACCCTCCAAATCAAAGACAAATACACAATAGCGACTCTAAAAATGGGCCAGTTTATTAGCCTTTTCTGATTGTTCATTGGGCTGTCTTTGTCTCACAGACCTGGCAACCCCATATCGAGGGAAATGTGTGCAAAAATAATGTTTGGGGGTTATAGCCTTGGGTGTGTGTGTTTGCATGTGCATATGAGCATGTGTATGAGCATGTTCCAGTTCAGTTGCTTCATGAATGCATTATGAGTGCATATGTGGCCTAGTCGATTGTAAAACGCACATTTGCACAACCCCCCACCAAACACACTGCACATCCTTCAGCCAATCTCAGCTGATCCCTTCATTCAAGTCAACATGAACATTTTATTTCTCTAGTTGACATTAAAAACCAAAATGGGCTAATTTAGCTAGCATGTTTCAGTGCAAGACCAAAGCTAGGTGTTTTCTAGGGTATGCTGGGTGGTTCCTTACTACTAATTAAAGTAATTAGGGTCAACTTTGATTTCATTACTAAAAATCAGTCAACTCATTAGCACATTACAAGCGATAAAAATGCTAATTTATTTCGGAACTGGCAAAGCCCTTTCTCTGCCCATTATGTATCTTTTGAACCATTTCTCTGTCAAACAGCGCCCTTTGACCTGTACCATCATCCCTAACATGTTGTCTTCACACTTCATTCTCTACTTCTTTCTCTCCAACGGCCTCTCTTGCTTTCACTGACACGCGTCATTAGCATTTCTTTCACTGAGATTAAATAGTGAAGTCCAGTCTGTGGCTTTGAACCTTCTCACTTGAAACGTTCTTTGATTTCATTTCCTTCTGTTAAGGAGAAGTGATCAGCGCCGTAATTAAGATAGCAGTAGGGCCCTGGAAGAAAAGGATGAAAGACCACTGATCCACCTTTATGCTGGTTGAATGGAGAAGACAGCTACAACCAGGTATTTCAGCAAGTCAAGTGAATATTGACAGATGAAAGGATGGCAGTACTGCATTTTCAAATAAAATGACAAGATGATCTTTCATTAGCTAGATTTATAGCTGACAAGAATGCAAAACAAATATAGCCTCTCAGGATCTGGCTGATGCTAAATAGCTAGCAATGCTAAAGACACTATCAGCTCTCCTGTATAACAGCTGCAGCTGAAATGCTTTCAAAATAGTGTAGCTTTTCTAACGACAAGCTACAGTATTGGACCATGTAGCGGTTAACTATTAGCATGACTAAATTAGATATTGTTAGCTTGACTTAACTTCTTCAGAACTAGTCAAGCTACAATCTATTATAATTTAAAGTAGCACTGAAAAAGGTGTATTAAACAATGCAGCTTTAAAAATCTCTTTACAAGCTAAGGAGTGAAATTGAACTTATCTGCAACCTCAACAAAACTTGAAGCTTAGATCAAATCACTGATATACAGTACTTAATCTGTAAGATGCACAGAAAGGTCACGTATGCAACCTGTAAGAGATTCTACAGTCTTCCCTCCAGAGCTGATACCTATCTCTCTCAGAGACTTATCAAAAGGAACGTCTTTAACCTTGCACATGTAGGTCACGCACAAACTGCATCCTTGTTTTCAAAGAGCTAAGTAGATATATCACCTTCTTTAAAAAATAATAATAATGTGACTTCTATGAAGAATTCAGATTTCTTGAATGAACAATAGCAAACCAGCATTTTTCAGCAGTGAAAATTAACCTGAGAAACAGTTTTCTTACAGATAGTACTATTATAGCTGACCACAAAAAAATATATAATAATAATAATAATTAAATACAAATAAAGTCAAATCAATTCCATCAATCTACAGACATTCCATTCTTGCTTAAAGTCTTAAAGTGCAATAAATATATGAATCAAATTAAAATCACCAATAATATAAAAATTATACTTAATATCAAAATAATTTAATTATAATTAACAATTGAATGAAAAAAAAAATTACTTACAAGTGTGTGTCTTCTTTGTTACTGAAATACCTGAAAGAAAGAGAAATAGTAAAACATATTAAATACATGTTGTACCATTATGTAAAAAATAAAATAAAATAAAAATAATATATACATATATATATATATATATATATATATATATATATATATATATATATATATATATATATATATATATATATACACATACATATATGTGTGTGTGTGTGTGTGTGTAAAATGACAGTTGTGTACAACCAAAAGTTATGTAAAATACAGAAAAAGCTGACAGCATATTGGAAACGGAGATGCTGTAAGCCATGTCACTGACTGAAATCTAGCTTCGACTGTGTTAATGCTTCCTAGTGCTGCCACAGGCTGTGCACCTAAGCAAGGTCAGGCAGGTCAATATGTTGCCGTCACACGGACCAGGCAGTTGCCTTGCTGTCACAATTGACCTCTACGCAATGGAAATTAACAGGAAATCACATACAGAATGCTAAACAGATCTGTGAATATGTTCATGTCTGTTAGTGTAGCCCAGAAGCACCGGGTGCAACTTTATGTCTGACCTTATAAAGGATGACTAATGCCATAGAGGCACGGATGGATGTGCATTATATCTGTGTGTGTGTGCGCGTGTGTTTCTGAAACAGAGGGTCCCATGTGGACTGAGCATGCTCATGCTCTATGGGCCAGAGCAGACTAATAGATCCCACTTGTCATGCGGAAGCAATGGCTAATTTTTCTACAGCTTGCTTTTGAAACTCAAGGGACGTCGAGCTGACATGATTCAGTAATTCCACAGAAAAAAAAGAGTCTGGCCAGCGATAACGATGCTTCAGATGTTTTTGAGAGGGAAGGGGGAATACAAGTCAAAGACGGTAAAGCAAATGAGCAGGGACACGTGAGCAAAGACACACCTGAGGACACGGCAGCAAAAAAAAAAAAAAAAAAAAGGCCCAGTAGCGAAACTTGAGGCACTCCGGTCAAGCTTCACAGATCAACAATGCTATTGCTGGGAGCACAATGTCCAACAACAACATTGCACTAAAAAAACAAACAAGCAATAATCCTTTTGTAACTTACACCTGCAATCAAATCACAAAGCACTCAGCATCGGGGTAAATGGCAATTACCGAAATATGACGTCAGTCTGTGTCTAATAGTGACAATGGGCTAAACACAGGTCTCATTCTAGGAAACGTGAAATGCAAAATATTAAAGCGAAAATTAAACTTTGATTTTCAGAACTCCAGTAACTGTCATGGTTAAAGGTCTGGCTAGATCAAAGTAAACTCAGGCAAACCTGAAACGGCGATAAGTGCATGGGAACAAACCAAACAAACAGTAGAATAAAAATAAGTAACAACCCGCACACTATCAATATGGCTAACTCTTAAACTTTATTAAGTGCAACGTTTAAAGGTCTGGCTAGAAAAGCGAGGGTCATTGATATCTGCCCTGGGTTTAGTTGCCTGTTTATTCACTGCAGAAAAGTATATATATTGGTTTAGTTTAGAGATGATTCATAACATTCCATCTTTTAAGAGTGGAGGACTATTTTATTAGTTAATTACAGGGTTAAATTGACTAATACAAGACATTGTATTTCTGAGTTGATAGTAACATGCCTGTAACGTAAATATTAGGAATGTCTCGGCATATCCCAAAGGCAACACTTTTCTAAAATATCTTCATTTTACACAACAAAAAGAGGAAGTCATAAATGTTTGGAAGATATCAGAACACCTGCATTACCTACAACAGTAGCCTAAAGCAAAGTTAAAAAGTAATTTAACTCCTTAAAAACAAGTAGTCAGCCTAGGTGACGTCAAGGCTTTCAGATGTAGTTTTGTGAACGTGCTGGCAGAGGCATACCTGAGGGGTAACCACAAAAACCACTGTGGAAAACAACATATTTTATCACCATGTGGAAAAGACCAGTCACACACCCAGAATGAAACAAAACAGGTTGTGCTTTGCGGTTATCAGATACCTCATGAACTCTCCAACTTTTGTTACTATCACTCATCCTTGCTCTGTCCTCCCTCTCTCTCTCTCTCTCTCTCTCTCTCCATGTGATCCCCATCCTTATTCCGTAATACTATCAGCTATCTGTCTCTGATCCTTCCCAAACCACAACAGCTATTCAGTCAATGTCACTTACAGATATGAAAACCAATCTTAACACAAAAAAATGTACTTGCTCGGAAATCATTACTGTCAAAAAGAGGACGCTAGACTCGATCAGAAAAATGGCTTGTTGCTAGGAGAGAGAGGGGAGGGGTGGGGAGAGAGCCCGCTTCCTCCTCTAGGTGTCATTGGGATGGTTCTGATTGGAGGGTGCAAGGGGAAGGGGCCAGAGAACCAAATGGGTGAACAGAGTTTGGAGCTGGAGGGGGTCTGGGTCTAGGCCCTGACATCAGTGAAGCCTGCCAGGTTATGTCTACTCCACTGGAAGATGGGGTGATGGGTCAGTTTGGAGGTGAATCCATCCTTGACAGATGGAAAAAGATTGTCCGTCGTGCTTTAAAGGACGACATCACGATTGCGGTTACAAATTGGTGTGAAATTCGGCAACAGATAACACTACTGGAGGACAGTAAGGAAACTGTTCCTTTGTTCATTAAGATGTAGATAAAGACAGCAAGACAAACAGATATGGAACTGTAAGAAAGACAAACAGATACAATGGATAATGGATTGGTGAATAAATAGATTGAGAAACAAAGATTGTGACAGACAGACACAGACAACAGACAGACACTTAGATAGATAGATAGATAGATAGATAGATAGATAGATAGATAGATAGATAGATAGATAGACAGACAGATAGACAGATATAGCTTTGCCAAAACGAATTGTATCATCCTCAGAACACGTACACAAAGCACAACGCCTTTAGATGTTAAATTGGCTCTGACATAAAAATATGCTTGTTATCATTTGTGGACATGAAAGTCAACTCAAGGCTAAAGACTTACTCATGATTATTTCCGCTTTTTGCATCAACCAAGCTAAAGGTCATCTTTCCGGATGTCTACAGGTGAGTCATATAAAACTCGTAGACATTATTTTGGGTGAATACACTTCATTATAAATCATAAAAAGGCCACACATAATCCATCTAATTTTTTTACTATTTCACAATCATAATATATTACCATTCATAAAAACTGTCACAGACAAACAGTGCCGATAAGAGTGTGCTGGGTATTTCCTGGAAAATATTCTAAGCATGTCCACAGCCATCATTCACTGTTTTTTTTTCCTCTTGTAGATTCCATATGCTGAGCACACTGATGACTGTTTGAAGTTAACCTTTAGCACATCTGCCACAGAGGGTCGAGTCGCCCCGCATTCCTGCCAGGTAAAGCTGTCTGTATCACAGATGGGGAAAAACCCGGTGACAGAGTGATGCTGATCTGGGTTCAGCTTCTCCTGATAAAGTAGTGTCATGCTCATGTTTAAGAAATAACAAAAGAAGGTCTCAGACCTGCATAACCAGGCAGGGTCTTTATTCCTTATCCAAATCCAGCTCTAAAATTATAAGAAATATAGTGAAACTGGTATCATATCTGAATGCAAAGGATGTGCACAGGGTCCAAATTCAATTTTTGGGCCCTAGATGTGTGAGCAAGAAGATCCTGTCACCATCCAAACAGCGAAACTGAACAGTGCCCTGCCGAGGACTGTCGAGCAGGCTGTGCATCATAATTTCAGCTTCCTTAGTTCCTGACAGCAAATGATTATCATGGATGGTTATTGTCAGTGAGGCCTCTCCGGCAGGGTGCTTGACGCGCCGCACTGGGGTTCGGCACTCCGTGACATTCAAAGTTAGAGTCTCCTTCACGTAATGGAGCTGTCCCCTCACCAAGCTAATGGGAACGATCCATTTAACCTGTGGCAGTAACACACAGGTGAAGAAGTTCCTAATGCGAGGCCATTCCCGTGGGGGGTGGGGGCAGGTTATGGTGCTCAACGTTCTCTCTTCCCCCCGGCTACTGCCGGTCAGACTGCTTGATTCATTGACTGCTGCTTCACACTTATCCTCATTCACTGTTCAGTCTACGGAGACTGGCGAGTGGGGAGGACAGTGGCTCTCTCAGCCATACAAGGACAAGGCTGGTACAGACACCTCTGGAAAAGTAACAGCTGAGTAGGGGATGATGACAGAGATGGAGCTGGGTAGCTTAAGGGTTGGTGGAGCCCAGCGCTATTGTGATATATTGGAAGAATGGCCCCCTGGTTTAGTAGGCATACTACAATTATGCAAAATGTTTCAGGACTCAATGTAACTTTTTCTACAAAAGAGAAAAAAATTAAAGTAAAATTTTAATTTTAGTAAAATTAAAGCATGGGCCTTTGTTTTTGCTGGGTATCAGGACCAGCACTGGGGGGGGGGGGGTGCATTCACAGGCCTTGCCCACCTTCTTTCCATTCTTGCTGAATGTTATCGATTTAAAAAATAAAAGTGAGAAAACTGTGAAATAAAAAACACACTTCCGTTCCTGCCATCGGTATCTTGAGACGATAAAAATGACATGGGTCAGAATTGAGCCTCTATAACTGTTCAAGATGTCAGAGTTCAGGTGCTAACCGACAGGACACAAACTCCACGTATTGAAGACTGCGTTTCCCAAAAGCATCGTAAGCATAAGTAGATTGTAAAGACCATTGGTGCTAATGGTTTCTACAATCTGCTTGTGCTGCATTTCCCAAAAGCATCATAGACATAAGTAGATTGGTGAGACCATTGGTGCTAATGGTTTCTACAATCTACTTAGGCCAAAAGTATCCAATCATGGTCCTGGAGTTCCAATGTCCTGCACAGTTTTGCTCCAAACAGCTCTAACTTGCCTGGAAGTCTTCAGTGGGTCTAAAGACCTTGATTAGCTGGTTCAGGTGTGTTTAAGTAGGGTTGGAGCTAAACTCTGCAGAACAGTGGCCCTTTGGAACAGGCTTGGATAGCTCTAACTTGGGCATACAATTTAGCAAATAACGGTAAATTCTATAAAACTGATAAGCAGCCCCACAATTTTGGTGGTTACAAATATGGATCCTGGATGGATCTATCAACATCCTACAGGCTGAAATTTTGCACTTTCAAGTCAAGAGTAACTAGCCTTAGCATGGATTAATGCTACAAGGAAGTTATGACAACCACAAACATTTGCACAGATTTCCATCCACTTTTATCTCTGTGCTTCCTCCAACAATATCCTCGCATAAATCATTGCTCCTGTCATCTTAATTCTAGAAAACATTTTGGTTTTGAAGCTGGTCAGAAATAACATACAGCGCACATTCTTTAGCAGATTACACATGCTTATGAACATTTCCCCTGCCTAGCTAAAATTTTTTTTTTTTTTACAGTGAAGTCCTGTCTAAACATACATGCATTGCATAGAAAGCATTACTTTTTTACTTGTTTCAATTTTATATTTGAGAATTGTACCACTTACTGGGGCTTATTGAGTGAATCTGACTCTGAGGTTAACATTAATTAGAAAGAGAAGATCTTTGAATAACCAACTGGTCTATAAGAAAACAACACTAATCTCATCTCCACCCATACCTTGTATTATGAAAACCAGGAATGCTTCTGCAAGAACTATTTTATGATCAATACTTATCTAGCAGATCATGATATCCGTCATGTACACATGCACATAGTGTATATTTTTAAATGACATATCACCTTGCAAACCATAAGTAGAGATATTTAATCAGAACAGAGGACAGATGTCATGCAAGTTTTTTGTCCATCAAAGTCATTCTGACATTCTCTTACCCGTTTTGCACTGACACACTTAGCCTTATTATACTTCATAAACTTTCAAATGCAAAATACAATGATTAAAAAAGCTTGACGATTTTCATCATCTCTCCTCCTAATATTCTAAAACACTTAAGGAACTCCGTAGAGAGGCCTTGTGTTCTCCAGGGAGGTTCAAGAGAAAAATGACTTCTTCTCCAGGCGCTGTTATTTCTGGTCATTTCTAATTGGTTTTAACTAAAATCAAGCCGCCGTGGCTGGCTCCACAGGTTCCCACTGAACAATTCGCCATCTGACTTCTCCGCAAATAGCAGATTTACATCCAAATTAGTTTTAGAGGACGTAGAAATTACATTGTCGTAGTGTCACGTTCAAAAGGAGAACATGATGAGAAACCAAGCAGAAGTTTGTTGTGGAGACAAATCATGTAAAATACAAGACCACATTAAACAAGTAGCTAGAGGAACATTTCTGGAAGCAATCAGTCGTTCTCAGCAATCTTTTTCCTTGCTCTTCTGATCAGATCAGACCTGTCACTACTAGAACCATTGATCTACAGGTCACAGACCATCAGAGAGTCAGTTTAAGATTCATGAAGCTGGACATCAAGAACTTTGCTCCATCCTCCAGCTTTCTGAAGCCCGGGGGTCTCCAGGTAAGTCCCTAAAATCGTCTGGTAGCTTGTGAATAATACATAGCAGCAAAGAGGATTGACGTAGGCCCAGGTAGGGCACATGAACAGCAGGCATGGCTGGCAGGCAGATTGGAGACTCCGACAGAATTTTAATTGTACCTCAGGGAGTCCGGACGATAAGCGCCATTGTTATTGCTAAGATGCAGCACAACAGAAGCTCATTCAGCCGAGTGCTTAAACAAACGATGATTACGCCAAATCGGTCCCGCAACGCAGCAGAACCATTATGGGCCCAGGCGCAGGAGTCATTAGCGGAGTGCACGTGAGAATACAGTAACCAGCTGATCAGAAGGAAATGCGGATAATATGTAGTTATTCTTCAGAATGCTGACTCTACACCGGCTTGTGGTCCACTAAAGCTACACTCCATAGCAGACAAGATCCCTTCGGTCATCTCTGCATGACTACATTTACACAATATAAAAATACAGCTGTTAGTCCTGTTTGAAACATTTACACACAGTTTGGTTTTAATCCAGAGTGAAATCTGTGTTCTATAACTACAACCGTCTACCTAAAATTTTCAGGAATTACAACCAACTTTTCAACTTTATAACTTTTGTAATAGTACAACAGCTGTGCCAAAAGGGACTGATTTCAGCATTTGTAGTTGTTGTATGAACAGGTTAAATTAGGGGGTCATATCTGATAGCAAATACTTTTATAATCTGTCAGACCTCACCCTTTTTGCATGAACAGATGAAGTTCCTTCAGATGTTCAGCTAGCAGACATAACTCAAGTCGGGCAGAGGGCCCCGTCCTCTCCCACACTCTAGCATTCCCATTCCTTAGTAATCTTTTTGTGATCCCCAGCTGAGCTCCCCATGAAATCTGAACCTCCATCATAAACAGCTCCCAGCATTCAACAAGACCACCCTGTTACATACTTGACTGGACCTCGGTGACACAGAACGTCCTACTAAAGCCGTTGGTTTAGCCATGTTCATAAAAAACAAATGATACCGAGTCTACAGTGACATCTTTGGATATTTTTAATTCCCTAATATTTCCCATGGTAAGAATTACATTCCATGTAGCGCTTGCATAGCGCTAAGATATGTTTACTTTATGGAAAGAAGCTAAATTTGCCCTTGAGTGAAGGCCCAGGACAGGGAGCTAGAAAATCATTAAATTAATTTATCTATTTATTTAACCAACCAAAGTAGTCTCCTCGGGCGAAGATTGCGGCCTTAACCAATTGCGGACATAAGAGAAGTAGTATTTTTTCAGTGTGTGTGTACGCATGTGAGAAAATCAGTGTTGTGGTCTATGGTTCAGCTAAGGAATTTGAGTTTTATGTCTTTCTAACCAGCCTCACACTCCTTGCCACTCTATGAAGCTAACTTAACAAATTCCATAAATATATGGAAGCTTATTGAACATATCTTACAGCCAAGAGCTATTTCAGATTACCATGGGTCTACCATGCTAGACATAGCTCACCATATGGGAGGCTAAGTGATCAAGATGTAACTTTTGTCATACAGTTGGAACAAAGCCAGTCTTGTTTTTTTCTTATAAAATAGGCAAATTCTCCTCAGTTATGCTGTAAGATAACAAACAGTGTAGTACTTTGAATGTATAGCCAACCTAAGAAAATATTGATATAAATTAAAAAAAAAAAAAAAGTGTAGCATGTCTATGCGAAATTCACTGATTCAATGAAGTTCACATATGCCGCGTTTACACCGCAGGAACTTTACCCAGGATCTAGGGACTTTGGTGCGTTCCTTGCTGGCGAGGTGGTACTTTTTCAAAGTTCTGGAACTTTTGGGGGCGGGACTTTGGCGCTAAACATCCTGATTGGTTGAGTTGAGTTCACGCAGCATTGGTTGAGTTCACCCACCATTTATTCGGATCATTTTCAAAATATTACTGTTATTGTGTCATGAAATGTAATTTTAAAAGTATTTCAGTCGAGAATGTAGTTGTTTAAAACTCAAATCTGTGGTTTATTTATAAAGACAGCACCTATGTGCAATTGTGTTTCGCCGTTTTCTGAGACGGTGAGCTCCACGTGTCCTCGTGTCCTCATGTATCCGCCGAGAGCAGCCTCACCTCGGCTAGACCTTCTGATATGTGCCACTGGCTCTCATGTCTCTTTAGAAGTTAGACATAACACATGATTTGTTTTGGGTAAATCTAACAGGTTATCTTTGGTCTGTATTCAATTTATCTATATGTTAAAATGAAAATAAAAAGGCAATTTTATATAATATTTTGTTTCATTGAAATGGCTGTATATATACACATATCCCTGAACTAAGAAAATTTCTGCAGCTGTTAATATGATTAAATAAAAAAGAAAGGAGGCAGTGGTATTTGATATCCTATTTCATTTTATTGTAAATATACAGAGAGGAAAATTGAAGTAGTCAAGGCGA
The DNA here is from genome assembly GCF_003368295.1 of Carassius auratus. Classification (NCBI taxonomy): domain Eukaryota; kingdom Metazoa; phylum Chordata; class Actinopteri; order Cypriniformes; family Cyprinidae; genus Carassius; species Carassius auratus. The sequence goes on from NW_020528492.1 coordinate 231,477, forward strand.
GCTGACTGAAGTTATCAAGTACGCTGCTGTTTTGCAGATTTACCGGATTCGTGTCGTCGCGGACATCACACTCCCGATTCGAATGCACAAAGTCTGAACTAACGAGGATGCACGTCCAAAAAATACTTTTTATTGAGAAACGTTCGCAGACCTACATCACCAGTCTATTTGCCTAATCTTCCCAGTACTTTACACTGTGGTGGATACGCAGAAAGCAATAGGTCTGGGGGGGAAAAAGTTCCCAGGGAAAAAATGTTCCGGGTAATTTCGGTGGAAACGTGGCATTAGTGGCTGCTAAAGTGTTTAGGGAGGTTACTAAGCAAAGGTAGATGGTTATTGGAGATTTCTGGGTGGTTTCCACTAAACAATTTTATGCTAACATTTTTTTTTTCTTCTCACGATAAGTCATGGTGACGGATGTTGGTAGGTTTACGTATATCGCACACCACACATAGGCATGTATCTGTAGAGAAGCAGTGCAGAAGATGCTTCTGAAATGGCTGGTATAAACACAAGCATTGACTACAGTGGCTGCAATCAGCTCTGGTGGCCATGTCGGAGTCATAATGCTCTGCAGTCATGTGCAGTGTAAATAAGGGGTTATCAAGGCATCAATGGCAAGGAAAACCCCTTATACTCGAAAAGTGTTTCTTGGAGGTTATACAGTAATACTGTACATAAAGGATAATCATGTGAATTCCACGTATGCCAGGTGACCTATAATATGAAGAAAACTGCATTGCAATTTGCAGTTTTGTGAAATATTCCTTTTTCGAACTGCCTGAAAAATTACCTCATGCGAATGTAAAAACTTTTTGCGATATATGGGACTTTTTAAAAAAATTGACATATTCTCATTGGACATACTTTCAATTTGCGCAGTTTGAATGGTGATGGAAACACAGCTAGTGATCCCAATGCAAGTCTCCTTTTTTTATTTTAAATCTGATCTCTGAAGTAAATGGAACAATTCTAGTCAAAAAGCCACATAATTTGAGTTATCGTTCATGTCAAAAGAGTTTTAAGTATTTACTGTTAAGTATGAGAAGTAGTAATAGCAATGTTTGACTTTGCAAAAAACACCCCTAAACAAGGATTCTTCTTGCGGCCGACCATCATGAACAGTAATAATTTATATATAGAGAGATTTACAAATCAGCAGTAGCTCCTGCTGATACAGTGAAAATGATGTTTGTCGGAAACAAACTGTCCTTGCAGAGAAACCACAACAAGATGTCACATGATCTTCAGTTGCATCCACAGACTGGCTAAGCAGCAATTGGTGCTTAAGACATCTGCAACGCCGGGACTTTATGACTCATAATGAATATGACAAGAAATTCCATCCCAGACTTTCCCGGGTCTGTGCGCATGCTGTTGATTCATCTCAAAATGTCAGTGCAAAAAACAAAAAAGCACAGCAGATGTATCAACTTTTAAAATGTGGCAGTGTGGATTGCAACTGAAGCACTTGCATATCATCTCTTTCATCTTGCCAGCCACTGAGTGTGTGAACTCTGAGGCAGCTAACATCGTCTTGAGGAGTGTGGGTCGTTGTACTTTCCAAACCCGACCACATCTAAAGGCCGTGTCTACCATGCTCACCCACCCTGAGCATTCACTTGAATGTTTTTCTTTTCCCAGCCCCCATCTCTCAGACAGATTTTTAAGCTAGCAGCTTGAGTGCAGATGAATTAAACATCCGTTATAATCCCAGTCGGACAATACATCTAGTCTGGCATGTGTGTGTTTGAGTAAAGTGGCGTAGGATACACACTCCCCACAATCCATGGGGACATCGGCCTATACAGCGCACTGTTCTCAGTTCATTGAATTGAGGAAACTGTAATGGTGAAACCGGGAGGAAAACCAGAGTGTCTGCTTGGTCCATATCCTGCACCGGCCAATAAAGCTAATTGCCTCAGCAAACCTCTCAGGTAATAAAGCTCCCTATTAGCTGAATTACATGTCTGTCAATCCTCTAATTAATGTCACAGAATTACTGCATATCCTCTGGTCCAGCAGAGGGGAGGAAATATCAGAGGATCTCTCAAAATGTTTGCAGGTGGAATTCTCTGTTTCGGCTACTGTACGCAGTCGTGCCTAGCACTTAGTTCCGCATCTATCTTTCATGTTTTTCATAATTAAAACGTGAGAGCTCGGCCAGCACTCTTCCCAGTGTGCTGTGAAGATCAAAGGGGCTCTCGTTACAGAAGCGAGTCGATCAGAGAAGTCACTTTCAAGCCAACGGGGTTCAAGCTTACTGCTTCAATATCCTGCACTTATTTGGACATATGTGATGTGGGGGAGCCAATGAGGTGGACTGCCAACAACCAAAACAAACTTTATCTCCTCGATAAAAATTGTTCATGCTACAGTGTAGTTTTTGGTAGATAGGTTGTGTTTAAAAAAGTAGTGGAGAAAGCGGGCAGGTGCGCAGACTGGTTGTGCTGGTTGTTACTGGATATTAAATAAAAGTTCATTAATTACTCACGCTCATGTCATTCCAAACCCATAAGACCTTAGTTCATCTTTGAAACACAAATTATTGGTTCTATTACAGAAAGCTTACTCCTGGATCAGGAGCACCACACGGATGTGTTGTGGTACTCTTGTGAATGTGCGTCCACTGACACGGAAGAGCAGAATTTGTTGAATGAAGTCGTTATTTTTGTTTTCTTTGCACACAGAAAGTATTATCGTAGCTTCATTACAATATGGTTGAACCACTGATGTCACATGAAATATTTTAACAATGTCCTTAGTACCTTTTTGGGCCTTGAAAGTAGTAGTAGTTGCATTGCTGTCAATGCAGGGTCAGAATGCTCCAAGAAAATATATATTTTTTGTATTCCAAAGATGAACAAAGGTTTTACAGGTTTGGAACTAAATGAGGGTGAGTAATTAATGACATAATTTTCATTTTTGGATGAACTATCCCTATTTTAAAACAAATTCTGGGTAAAACAATAACATAATATTTAGAATTTCCCTAAAAGTATAATTTAAATCCACTTTTGAAAACAACCTAGTTCAAATGTTTCCACATAAACAAGTGCATCATACTTATCTAAGTGCCATATTATATATTACATTTGAATATGTTCTGAAATGTCATTTATTCCTGTGACGCAAAGCTGAATTTTCAGCTGTCATTACTCTAGTATTCAGTGTTATACTGTATGATCATTCAGGAATCATTCTATATAACTTAGGAAATATATTTCCTAATATACAGGGATCTATACATGTTCAGGAACTACATAGCACTTATGAACATACAAAGCACCTCCTGCTCCCCTGAGAGAATAATGAGGTTGAGGAAACACAAGGGCCCTAAAATATAACAAGTCTCATAATCAGTAAAATGGGGTCATTTATTTATTAATTTGTACCATTGACTCTGAAGTCACACGAGCCTCTGGGGCTTTCTGTCTGAAAGCACTGGCTGTATAAATATTGCTTTCTCTTTTGATGAGAAGACAAATCCATTTCCACTGCAGGAAATAAGTCTTGGCATCACTGCAAAACTACACTGGTATTTAGGCAGTGACTCAAAAATCACTCACATTTTCTTCACCACCTTTTGGCTATTTTGTGATTTCAATAAACAATAACAAAACGCTAACGCATTTAACTATACAAAGCTAACTGTGTATGCTAACAGAAAGAGGCACTTGTTTACTGAAAAATGTCTGGCAGTACTAATAGATACTTGGTAGTTTCTTGCCAAGTTACCACTTTGCAGCAAATGTAGGTCCGGACAGTTCTGCAATGGCACATTCCCTTGTAAAGGATTGGCTTTCAAACATGATAACATGAACATTAGCACTCCATAACTGAGATGCATCAGATGTGCTTTAATGCTAGCCAACAGTACCCTACTTTAGTTTAAAAAACACACTCTACTCTGTCAAAAGTAAATGACAATGTCTAACAGAATGAAATGTAATGCAGTTATTCTAAAATGTAATAGCTACCAAACACCAATATAGATGTTTTCGAAGTTAACAGAGAGATCAAATGCCACAAAAATAAAATAAAATATAAAGTTAATGTTTAGATTCAAATCAAGTCATTACAAGAGAACAAAATCGATTTCAAATTCATAACTACATGTACACTCTCAGAAAACAAAAAAAAAGATACAAAGGTTGTCACTGGGGCGGTACCTTTCGAAAAAGGTACATCTTTGTACCATAAGAGTCCATATTGGTACCTTAAATGTACATATTAGTACCTAAAGTGAACATATCAGATGCTAAGAGCTACAAAAGTGTACCTTTTGAAAGGTACTGCCCCAGTGACAGCTTTTGTACCTTTTATTTCTGAGAGTGTATGTGTTATGCAAGAGACTGAACCGGATAAAGCAATGTCTTTGTGTGGCCCAGAGCTCCCAACAAACACAATATGGCTAATCTAGTTTCCCTTTCCCCAGCACAGTGGCTCCCAAATATCTTTAGCATTTTATCATGTACTTTAGCTCACCAAGGTGGTTTTCTCAGCTGATGTCAACTTTTTCTGGTTGTCTGTTCCTAGATGAGCAGGTATGTATCATATAAGTACTTGAACATGAAGTATGCAGTGCAGAATTGTGCTACAATTCACTGAAAATATATATATATATATATGCATTCAACTTTTTATATTGTTGGATATTGTTGGATTGTTGTAACTTATATTTTGCATGTGTAAATATATTTTTTTATTACGTTTTGATATTGACTGGACAAGACCAAATAATTAATTGAAAATAACTTTTTGCAGTAGAAATTTTAAAATGTTTTCGTTAGTGCTTAAATGTTTACGTGTCTTTAGCCAATTACAGTTATATGTATGCGTAAACATTTTGAAACGCGACTATCAGGAATTCAACATAAATCTCTCAAGTGTGTAGTGACCCCCAGCTTCCAACAAAACAAGAGGTTAAAAGCAGGACATAAAGTAGCCATTGAAGAGTCCATACATCCCCTGCAACACATGAAGGAAGTAGCCTTACAGTCCAGTAATTATTAATGACAAAAGTCTATAAGCATTCCATTAGGTGCAAGCAGCTGTCATAAACATCTTAATTAATTTACAAAGCAAGCGACTGGGGAATTACGACGATGTGAAAATCTGCTTTCCTCTGCCGCTCCACAGCACTGGAACAGATCGGGCTTTTAAATTTTTAAACACGTCTTTCATGTTCTCCAGAGCACAAAAAAAAGCCTTTGAACAGTCATCTTGTTAGGAGACGCACCTAGCAGCGCCGCTACCTTTTGGTCCTTTTCGCCGAAACTTGCAACAAGGATTTAGGGTTCAAGTTTAAAGGGATAGATCACCTACAGTACGAATTACAAATTTGGACATTATTTACTCAATGTCATGTATTAAACCCCTAAACCATTTTATTTATTTTTTTCATAAAATGCAAAAAGAGATATTTAGTAAAATGCTAAAGCTGCTCTTTTCCTTATAATGACGTTTTGGGTTTTACAAAATTAAGATACAATTAAACTACATGAAGGTGAGTATAAATGATGACAGAATGTTCTCATTGTATAAGATAATGTTCATATTGTTTGGTTTTTGTTTGTATTGTTACACTGTTGAACTCACCAATGACTCAACTAAAAAAGGAAGAAAGTCCTTTAAAAACAACAGCTGTCATGGATATGATTGCATAAGAATGCTGTCTCTGGAGGGAAAGAGAGAGAAGCAGAGGCTGTGTCCCCCTCGGGACAGGGACGGAGGTACAACTACCACAACTGCACCACGGATGCTCAAATGGACACATTCACCAAAATATCTTTGTTTTGTTAGTTCAACTACAGCCAAGCTAAAACGTAGTTAGATGCAATGTGAGTTACTACTAAAAAGTACAATTCCCACACGCAGGTAGTTTCAGTTTCGCTTTAAATAAATGTTTAAATTATTTTATAATATATGTCTTTTGCCATGCTCGTTATATGTTTCATTCCTTTTTTGAATACCATTCAACTGAATGGATTTGTATGTAGTGAGGGGATGTAAAATATATGGTTATAGTGTTTATAATGTTTGAATTTTTTACATTTATCTATTATGTATTGTACATTATTTAAAAAACGTAATAATAAAATTTGATTCATACTCTGATCATTTTTATTTGTATTATTATTTTATTCTTCTTACCCATTTTTTGGATATTCATTCTTTTCTATTCTTTTTTTATCTGTCATTGTATTTCATTTTGTTTTATTTTATGTCATAATTCTACATAATTTTGGTACACTCTGTGTATAACTGGAAGCTAGTAATGACTATTAGCAGATACTAGCATCTGATTCTCGGTCTTTGTACCACCCCCGCCCATATATTTGCATAACCCACTCACTGTGTTCAATGCTAAAGCACTCCCAAGGCTGCTGATCAAAGTCAGCCGTCATTTCACATCACAATACATTGATTTGATGCTTCCTACCCTTGCTAGTCTTTACTTAATGGCTGCCAAAAGCCTTAAGCACATCACAGTCCATCACACCTCCTGTCTCTGTTATTGCAATATACAAACTTTTTTAATATATATATATATATATATATATATATATATATATATATATATATATATATATATATATATATATATATATATATATATAATAATAATAATAATAATAACAATAGTAATTCAGCTACCTCTCAAAACATAGTTGGAATGCACGTTACTATTAAAACAGTTTATTATCATCATCATCATCATCGTCATCTACCTTTCTGAAAATATAGTTGGATGCAGTAAGTTACTAAATAATAGTAACAATGCTATTGTTGTTGTTGTTGAATTACAAGTAATTAAAAAGTCTATTAATTAGAGGAAATTTGATTTTCTGTATTATTTGCTTTATTTTTGAGTGTTCTTTAGACTGTCTCAGTATGCTTAAGTTTTTGATGAGCTGAGAGATAACAGGAAATCTATTTGATGTGTGTGTTTAAGACAAGTGTGAGACAGAAATGTTATTTTAGTTTCTTAGACATCCCGGCTTCTTAGAAAATGATTTGCATTAAATTCTTAGAAACTCATATGGAGTTTACACCTTAAATGGACATATATGTTGAATATGCCACTGGTTTCTAAGATTACATAATACTTCAATGTAGAACTTAAGTGTTTACAGACACCGCTTGTCCTTATGGCGCAGCTACCTCCGTTTTAAAAACCTGGCATGGAGAGAAAACGAAAAAACACATACAAAATTCGCCTCAGTGCAAAAACTCAGCCAGAAAGGTCACCTCCGTTCCAGCCTTCCAGCTTCCTGCTTATGTGACGTAATGAAGGAGAAATAATGTGGCGTCTCCCCCTCCGTTTCTGACATAGTATCTCCCACTCCACTGTATGTGCTAGCGGGGAGGAGGGTGTTTTTCTTCTTTTTTAGGGGAAAGCCTGTCAAAACGTATCAACATCGCTGACATGGCACAGTGACACACTGACCCATAACTGCTGAAGGAAAATGTGTGTGTTACTGCAAGATGGGGATTTTTTTAATTAATTAATAATAGTAAAAGAAAAAAGCAGCTATCGATTTATGTAAGAGCGCTAGTCATCGTCACATTGGCTGAGTGGTGTGAGGGCCCTTTAATTTCCTCAGGAGCCACACAAAACCAGTGTGCCGTGAAGAGACGACATCGATTTCCCTTCAGCCAAAGCAACATACTCACTGTGTGGTGGTCCACGGAGCTCTACAACTGAGTGGAGTCCAAACAAACGATGACAGAAATCATGGCCAAGTCATAGAAGATAAGGTTAAGATGAATACTTCCAGGGCCTGAATATACACACTATTGTAAAAAAGCAGTACTGTATATAAAAAAATGGGGATGTGTAGCTGTGGTACTCTTATGGGAAACATCGTCGGTTCCTCACCTATCACACCTGTCTTTCCAGTAGTTGCTTGCTACTGTATCCTGACTGGAAAGCTGAAAAATACTACATTTAAAATTGTAATATATGGAGGCAGGAAGCCATCAAAGCAATGTCCGACAATCATGTGCATTTGGTTGGTTGAAAACCTAAAAATGGCATCAAGAGTAGTAGAAATTAGTAAATCTTCATGTTTATAATTATTTAGTTTTTCTCAGTTCTACTGAGTATTAAGCAATGTAGCAAAACATGTGACTACCAAGCATCACAAAGGGGTAGGATAGTCATAAAAAAGTGGAACATTCTCAAAGCACTACTTCTTTACAAGAAAAGGCCAAAGCGGCAGAAGGCTGTGGCTAACACCTTTGTTTGTGATTGATGTTTTGTAGGATGAGTTGCAAACGCACTTGTGGTTCACCGTAGGCTGGTGGTGGCTGAGCATGTTCTTTTGGGGGAGCTAAAATTAGCGCCCCATGTGTATTTCCTGCACGCGAAAGAGTAAAAAAAGCTATAACAAACAAACAAACGCAGCAAAAACATCTTTGAGCTGGTTGGAAAATGATACCTACGGATGTGGGGTGCTTAACTCATTAAATAGCTTCTAAAGGTCTTTCATTCAAATCTATAAAAAGACCATGAGAAAAGATGATAGTGGCTCTTAATTAGCATCACCTGAAGTGAGACACAGCTGTCAGTTGCTAGCATTAAAATAGCACCACATGCGAGCACAGGACCGTGAACTAAGCACAAACTGCAACGATGCATGTATGCATGCATGCGCTTTCCATGTCTAGCCAGACATGTCGTGGAGACCCTGTTAAAAATGCATTGTTATGGAAAGGGAGGCTCACTTGAGAGCTATACTAAGGCGAATGCATCTCTGTCAGCGCTGCTCTAGTCGCTTCCATAATTTATGAAAAGCTCAAATATTTCTTGAAGTACCCACTGAGATTGCTTAGTATTACAATAATTTAACAACAAATCCACATTCACAGTTTTATACTGTCAGTTAAAAGTCACATAACATGCAGGGAATCAAGTTAACTGTTGTATTTTATTTTAAATATATTGTTTTTTTCTTTAATTCTTTTCATTTAAAAAAAAATATTTATTTACATTTTTACGTTTTTTATGATTTATGTTAGTTTTTCAGCAACTCTCAAACCTCCTGCAGTTCCCTGCAGAATTGAGAAAAATAGATTTTTAGTCAATTTGTTTATAAAAACAAAAGCTTGGGGTACATTATTTAGCACATACATTTATATTTAAAAACTTTTTTTTCAAATAGTTGGTGTTTTCAGGCACCCAAAACACAGCTGTCGTGTAATTGAAAGAAAAATGCATAAAAAGTTTTCTTAGCTACGTGTAATGCAAACACGTCACCGATTGATCTCTTAGCACCATTTCCATATTTTATGAACAGCATGAAATAGTGGAAAGGGGTGGAGTCAAGTTGTCTGGGGGTGGAGTTAGTTCGCTCACATCAAATCATCTTTGATTATTCAAACTATACAACATCCAATGCCACATTTCAAAGGAATGCAAATCCTTCACTTTGGACATCAAAAGGTTGTGGGGAAAAATACATTTTGTGGTCGATGGTGATGTGACTTTGTACTTTGTACACTTAAAAACATAATCGGCAGGAATTTTTCCTTTTAAAACCCATTTTCAAAGGTCCAAAAAACAGTTGTTGTTTAAACGAATGACCAAAACCGATCTGTTAAACTCCATCTGTGCTGCATCTTTTTATACTTTTATATATATTATGACTCTTTCAGTATAACAACATTGCTTTGATAAAACAGCATATTAGCGGCTACGCTAACAAAGGTAAACTCAGCAGAGGCAAATCTGAACAGTCTGTGATAAACAGCTGGCGCAGTGAGCGGCTTATCTAGGGTGGGTGTGTTTTTAATCTAGTTATTAATGTCGTAAATTAGCTCGTATAATTGAATGTTCATATAACATCACATCCTTCCCATAAGAATTACTATCGGACTGCTTATAATAATATCTTATTTCCCAGATGAATTTTATTGGACTTGAGAATAATTCCATCACTCGGCTAATTCTGGAGACAAAAGGGTGGAGGGGATCTTTGAGAAGGGGACTATGCTTGGTAATAGAAGGTAAACGGTAAGATAAACGTCATTTGGCTGGTGATGGTAATACAGATATGGTAATAAATGCAGAAAACAATGTTTTTCAATTCATGATGGCCAGAAAAGGAACAATTTTTTTGTTTGAAAAGAGAAAGACTGCTCTTGACTACTTCTTATTTAGGGAAGGGATTCCCAAACTTTTCCAAAAGCTCTTTGATTGGAAAGATTTAAAAATTTTTGGACAGTTTATTTGGGATACTGGAATGAAGTTAACAGGAAAAAAAAACCAAAGAAGGACAGGAGACAAAGAGGAGGTGAACAAAGTCAAGGAAAGAAATTATGTATATGCCAAATCAGGTCTGATTAATTCATTTTCTCCAAAACGCTGCTCTGACTCAAAACGCATTTGAGCTGAGATGCAAAAACGTCATCCTAGACAAAAGTAATTAATTTCAGAACCGCCGAAAACAGAGAAAAGCAATCTCAAACACGAGAGCATGATTATTTCATGAATTCTAAATAAAAAAGAAAACACATAACATGAAAATAGATTTCCAAAAGAATATTGCAAGAAAAAAAAATGCGACCAAATTATCTGGAGGCTTTTTTTCCAGCCTTCCTCCACTTCTCCTTTTCTCAGTCTTAGGAAAAGAGAAATTTATTTCTGCCTTCATCTCTAAATTGGATGCAATTTATTGCCTCTCCAAAGCTCGTTTTTCACCGGCCGTGGCAGCCAATGCGTATCTGCCTCCTCAGTGTGGCCTCGGGTGCTAATATGCAGAAAGTGGCCGCGGGGAGACGCGACTCGGTGAAGGGGAGTAGGGAGGGAAAGTTGGGGGACACAGACCGGAATCCAATCCATGATAGAGGGAGAGAAAGATGAGTGTGTTTACTCATAGAAATATGTTCACTTGGGATATCAACAGGGACAGGAAAGGTTATATAACTGTCGGGCTGAATCACAGACACCCAAGTGAGAGAGAAAAGAATGATAACAAAACAGCACTGCGTGATCATGGGAGCATGCAGACAATGGATACATGAGTGAGTGCTTGCGTGTAGACGGACTGATTTTCAGGTAAAAGGCTAAATGTGCATGCAGAGGTGAGAGAACAGGTCAGGTCAACGGATCGTGTGTATGCTGTGTTGGCAGAGCGTTGCATGTCAACCAGAACAGGAAACGTGACATGCAGCAAACAGGAAATACACACAGGCAACCGTCTCCTTTCAAGAACAGAGAGTTGTGGGACGGCTTCAGCTACTGTGCGAACGAGTCAACAAGAGCAAAACTCCATTGTCTTTAGCCTGTAATGTTATGTTTGCATTTTTAAGTTAGTCTAATCCAGAGCAAACTACACATATTTGCATATTAATTCATTAAAAAATACAAATTCGCAACTTGAATACACCTCTTTTAAAAGTAACATTTTTAATTTAGCATTATTTCAGCATATTTAGCTAGGGTTTACAAAATATCAGGGTGATTCAACTCTCCTGATATCATAATGAATAAAAAAATAATAATAATCTCATTAAAAATGTGAAATTTAGAGATATTACCTTTTTAATATTATTCTTCTTATTATTATTTCTTAGAAAAAAAAATCAGTTTACCAAAGCTGTTAATTTAATAGTTATTTATGTATTTATTTGTTATTTATTAATTTCACAAAATTCATATTGTTCAACCTATTGCAGAAACAGGCAATACAAATTAAACTAAACAATTTATTTTTATATTCGATATTCGATATGATATTTTGATATTTCACTGATATTTATGGATTTAAACCCCAAAAAATCACATTCACATGTATTCACCATGTAAGGAAATTGTTCATTTAATGGCTATAATGACTACTAATGAAAAACAAAAACTTTTTTAATGCAAGATTCTATGGTTAATGCAACACTACGATTAAAAAATGTTTACATCTTTAGTCGGATTAGATGAGAAGTACTGCCTCGTGTTCGAGTAACTCTCTGCGCCTCCTGGGGTGCTCCTGTGGACTGTCAGTGTTGCTATTTGTATTAAACACAGGAAGTGACATTACCTCTGCTTACAAAGTGCAAAACTGTGGTTTGACACAAGCATCTCGTTCGCCCTCACACTTTCACTCTTTCTCTTCCACAGACGTTAAACACACTCTTACTCGACCATACTTCTCCCTCAGTTAGCTCAAGGTGCAGTCCGTCCAGCGACCTTGCTGTGGAACGCCTACACAGGCAATGAATAAGCATCACATTTCCTTCGCTGACAGCTGACACAGTCAGGCCCAGGTGATATACCAGACATGACAAGTGATTGTAATTACACATTGAGGTGGAGGATATAAAATGGCAGGTAGGGAACAAACCCTGTCCGGCTAACCGGCACATGCTAGTCCCAATCTGATGAGCTGGGCTTGTCAGGCCCCACTCATCGGTTCCGTCAAACTCAGACCTGAATCCCCGGAGGAAAGTGACAGTTTTCCGCCCGAGGTGAAGACGGGACTTGGCGAACCCCTGCCCATCGCAAACAATAAACACGAGGCAAAAAAAAAGCCGAATGTGAAGCCAGACCGAGCTTTTGGGCTTTGCGAGTTTGTCAGACTGCTGTTCGGCTGAATGAAGTACAAATGAAGCAGTGTCCCCAAGCTTGGGTAATGCCTGTCAGACTTCCACTTGTTTTAAGGTAGAAACCGTAGACACCTTGGAACCAAACTCACCTGGGGCCACAGATGACAAGAAACATACACGTTTAGCTTCTTTCCTGTTCGTTGTGCATGAGTTTCTGCGCCTCAGGTTTTTGTGTACATTCTTTGGAGACAGTGAGCGATTTCGTGAAACTTGACGGAAAACACAAGCGTTGCATTTCGACACAGGACTGCAGACCATCCCAAAAACATCAGGGTCAGAGTTGGCAACATCTGGGACGACATTTCGCTTTCCCCTCCTGGAATAAAGTGAACTGACAGCTCATCATCATCAGGGGTGCCAGTGTCGCCAGGCGGGGGAAGCCGCCAGTTGGTGTCGTCGGCAGGGGAGCGATTCTCAGGAGCTCGCCAGGAAATCTGTATTTGATAATGCTACTTCACACTCCACTGCCTTCCTCCTCAACTCAATACATCAGAGTTTTTGTCGTTGTCGCTTCGACACTACAGCAGTCAGAGCCAATGCTTGGCATCCACGGCCGACTAACTTGTTTCAAACGGCGGCTAATGAGGGATGTAATGCCTCACATTTTGAGGTGTGCTTGTTCTTACATGCTGAATTTGATTATCGTTCAAGGAGCACTTTCACAGATGAACATGAAGGGTGGGATGATTATTTTATTCTGCGTTTTAGCTTTGCAATTAAAGCTATACACATTCAAGTGCTTCTTCTAGTGGCACCCTGAGCCCTTATAGTCCACATTACAGCAATCATATAACTGTATAATCATATAATTAAGTACTAAATTCTTAGAAATGTTCATGTTGTTTCTATATATTTGGGGGGGGGACTTTTTCATTTTTTACATTTAAAGACTTTTAAAAAATGTCATGTGGTGTAGCAAAATAAAAAATAAAATAAAATAAAATAGGATAAAAATCCTTACACCTTGAATAAATGTTAGTGTAAACATCTTGCTCATTATTGTCAAAACAAGATTTATTTTTAATATATACTTCTAAAATTATTTAATTTTTTTATGAACTATTAATTCATAAAAAGCATTCGGTGAGTTTTTGGTGAGTTGCATACCATAATATCTGCTGTTCTTTGGTGGCTGCACCAAATTCATTTTGCAAGTCAGTCTACATTATTTTCTGATTTGGCAGAATATGATATTTAAATATGAGCTAATAAATAATAATAGTATTATAATTATTTTAAATAATAATGAAACACTCTGGCAAACTACAATGTAAAGAACATTTTACATTGTAAAATATAATAAAAAAATGTATTCATTATATTTTCAGAACAGTTGCACCACCCTGACATTTTTTTACCTTTATGTAATTTTTTTTAAACAATAATTTAGCCTTGTAATGTGAAATGCTAGATTATAGGTTAGTAATATATTATAGGTTTGTTTTTTCACATGTTGCTGTTTTTTTTTGTCTAATTCATAGATCTATGTAGTATTGATAGATCATTGTAACAGCAAAACAATTCAGTGTTTTTAAATGAGAATAATCTTTAAAGGTGCTGTATGTAAGATTTTGACTCTACAAAAGCATAAAAATACCATAATATGTTTACAGATATTTAATGCTAAGTTAATATACTTGTTTATCTGCAAAACAATGCTACAGTCAGTTATTCTCCTTTGAAAATGTGCATTCCGGGCCGGAATGTCTGTCGTTGTTTTGGTTCGTGAAACCTGTCCACTGCCAGTTTACCCAATTGTATTTCGGCATCCCGTGTTACCAGTTTGCGGAAAACACAGTGTATTTCATTTCATTTACCGTCAAGTGCGCTCGTTCCAGTTGGTGAAATCAATCTGGCACGTACATCTGCGTGTACGTCAAGTCTGAGGAGGAGGGGGTGTGGAAAAAAACCCTCTCCAATATTTTGAATTTGGACTGGAATACCTAGTTCAACCACTCGGAGTCAATCCTATATACAGCACCTTTAAGAACCTATAATAATATTGGAAGGTTAATAAAACAACAGAAATTATGAACATGCTATTTTATCTGTTACTGATGAATGTTTGAATTAATAAATCAGCTAAAAATGTAAATGATGCTTTACTTCACTGGGTAGTAGGCCACTAGGAGGTTCCAACAATAGATGCACAAATGCTATAGGTTTCAAACAAGTGTGCCAGTTAGTACCTTGCTGTTAAAGCTTCGTGGTCAACAGAGCTTCACCCTGGGTGCAATAAGCAAATTGAAGTTGGTTTCTTGTGCAGGATTTCTTTTTTTCGAATACTTGCTGTCATCTAGCGAGAGGATGAAAGATCTGAGTTGAGCTTCTCTCTCATGACAACCCAACTGGCTGAGCTTCAGCTCTGGCTGAATACGAGGAGTAAAGATGATTTGCCAAAGCAGCCAGGGAGAGATATTTTTCAGCTCCTTCAATTCAAGCAGTTCTGAATAGTACATCAAGATTATTCATACAATATCAGTTCCAATCCACTGCTATGAGGTAAGAGTTTAAAGTCGAGATGTGCATCACTGACAGATGAGAGACTGAGAAGGTAATTAAAACCTAAACCTATCAGAGAAACATTGCATCAGACTGATCTAAGGTCAGTTTTGCAGCTTCTTTTACTTGGCTTGAGCTTTGTAAATGTTTAATGTAGCGCTGAAGTGTTCACAGTGAGCCCCAGAGTCTTGCCAGCATTCAGAGAGAAAACGCGCTAACTGCTTCCTGTGCTGTCTGGCCCTGAAGGAGGGATGAAGGATGAAAGGAACAGAGATAAAGTTGTGCGCTGTACTGTGTTTAACACCTCTCCTCGAAACATTTTGGGACTCTAAAGCAGTCATATCATAAATTTAGTTATTTTTCTTATTTTCCATTTGGTCCACCATGGGCATTTTGTGTGATGTTCAAGTCTGTGCTTTCCTTTCACTCCTCTTGTTCTATGTCCACTCCTGTCCATCTATTTTGGGTGCCTTTACAAAGCTGCTGATGTGATTATAGAGGATGATGATTATGGTTGCATAACAACATCAAATTAATTTACTGCCCACAACACGGTGGCAGGAGGAAATCACTCTCCCCCTTTCCTTTCCCACTGCTCTGCTTCACGCGCCCAGCATTTCCTGTCTGAAGCTCCTCCCTTGTCCAATCGCACACATATTCACCCCCTCCCCATTCACTCCGCCCCTGCAGTCCATTAAAGTCACATCAAGGGGATTAAGACAAACTGGGTCAGTGGAGCAGTGCTATTTAAAAAAAAAAAAAAAAAAAAAGCGAGAGGCAAACAAACCATGGCCAAACATCACCGCCAACCTTCTAAAGTAGGGGGGTGGGGGCTTTACCAGGACTCATAGGTCTAGGGATTGTGTCTGGCTGGGGAGAGGGTGCATTCTTGCAGGCGTGGATGGTGGATGCTGGAGAGGTGTGGAAGATTTGGCCACAGCTAAGATCTCACGAGGGGCCTGCAGGCTGGACCGCAGGAAGTCAAGCCAGGCACATGGTTTCTGTCTCTCTATACTGTGTCTCTCCTTTTCAAAGACTGGCTCTTCATGATGAAAAGCACTGGCTGCTATGGTGTAGCTCTGGAGGGGAATCGCGTGCCAAAGTCATGCAGACATACTGTATTGTTTGAATTTGGACCTCTTTTTTTATTTTAGACCAAAAAAAAAAAAAAAAAAGCTTTTAAATTCAGTTGATTCTATTTAAAAATTTTTTAATTTACATTTTATACATTACTTTGGTGCTATATTTAAATGTATGTTTAAATAAATCTATTTCAGTCAAAAAAAAAAAAAATGCTTTCAAATAATGTTAATTTTATAAAAAATAGAAAAACGAAGAAGAAGAAGCCTCTAAATGGTTTATTTTGTAATTTTATTGTTTATTTATTTACTACTACAAAAATATATATACATACAATTTTGGTGTTTATTTATTTTATTTTTTGACAGTCATCAATTAGATGATTACATATAGAAAAACAATATAGGTAGGTAAAATATTTTTTTCCACTACTTCTTGAAATTCAATTTATTGTTCATAAATCCAAAGATAAATCTATATTTTCTAAAGATATGTGAATAAAACCTAAAGTGTTAATTCACCCAAAAATGAAAATGAGTCCATTAATTAAATTAGTTTAGTGGAAGTGCCAAATCTGTTTATATTGTTTTAAATGTGGATATTTCTCATACAAAAATGCATTGCTTTTTATATCTACATGAGGCCTTTATTCACCCCCCGGAGACGTGTTAGACATGTTTCACTATAGATGGATGTGCTTTATTTGATTGGACTGTTGAATAAACCCCTTGAAAACTTTGAATATAACTCGGACTGGATTCCTCTGAAAGAAGAAAGTCTAATACATGTATAAGGTGAGTAAAACATGGGCTAATTTTAATTTCTGGGTGGCCAATTTTTTAACTAATCTTTATTTGTGGTGTGCCTCCCATCCGGTAATTGCAATATGTTTTGTGTTATATTTGATAGAACAGTCTCAGCTTTCAAAATATGTCAATTTTATCACAAAATTTAAATAGTAATGTAATTTTAACAAGTTTAAAAGTGAAGTGCCGCCTCAGTTCAAACTGCATCATGAAGCACACATGAACCAATTGTTTGTCTGTTCCTCTTCACGACTATTTACAGCATAAACAAAAATGAAGGTATATAAAAATATACAATGAAACTTACTGACATGGATTGTCTCTTGTGTAGGCTAAATGCTAAATCATTATTTCAACCATTGGGAAACGTCAGTAAAACATCTTGTGAATAACGGATGGTACATTTACCTCAAGAAAGCTATCCAAATCTTTCAAAGCCGCCTCAGTTCAAAAGGCAGCAATACATGTGTATGAACAAAGTGCTTGTTTGTTTTTCTTCAAAAAACATGAATAAACAAAAGAAGGTATGCTAAAAGATACAATTCAGCTTACAGACATGTATTATCTCTCAAATAATCGCTAAATCACTATTTCAACCGCCATCAAACCTCAATAAACAGCTTGCGAACAACTTTACCTCAGGAAAGTCAGTTCATATGGCAGCATGAAGCGTTCATGAACCGGATCATTCCTTCACTATTTATAACATGAAAAACATAAATGAACATCAGAAAGTACGTTAAAACAAATAATACAACTTACCGAAATGTATTATCTCATGTAATCGCCCAATCAATATTTCAACTGCGGAGAAACGTCAACTCATGAACAACTGACGGTAGGGCCTACATTTACCTCAGGAAAGTCATTAAATGTTCATTGCTCATTAGTTTACCAGAAAAAAAGAACTTAGGAAGAGCCTTTTGCTAATCATATTAATAAATATTTTCTCAATATTATATATTCATTATATTTTACTCGGACGTTTGATATATTAATTCTAATATTTGAATAAATCTCCTAAAATGTTTTTTCTCTAAATCTCTAGAGTCCATTTTCGCAAAAGCTAATTATGACAGCCACCATTTAAATGATTACATCTCACCAGCTGTTTGAAGTAGACAAAACTATTTTTAAGGAGAAGCTCATCCTGAATATTTAGTGGCCCTCTTCATCAAAGTTCCCATCATCTCCTGTGGCAACAACACTGCTGATGTCAACAAAACCAACTCTTCCAAAAAAACAAAACGAGGTCTATATTAGAATAAAGTCCGCCAGCACCTGAGGCCCAGCGCAGACGCAAACCATCCGGTTGAAATGAGTTCCCTTCAGAAGCTCTAAATCATGAGATTTGTTCATATTGACTTGGCTACACTGTCCTAAAGTGCTTTTTAAATGACACCAGAGGGAATACCTTGGTGCCAGCTACACATAAAAATATATGAGATCTAAATGGAGACCATAAACTGCACTCTGAAACAGCACTTTATGCTCAATAAATAAGATTCATGGAACGACACGGAGATGGTCATTATCCCGCAATACTCCCAAAGCACAGCTTGAAATGAGCTGAGGGGGATCTGGCTGTTGTGATTGGGTGTGATGAGGGCAGT
This sequence comes from Carassius auratus, assembly GCF_003368295.1. Lineage (NCBI taxonomy): Eukaryota > Metazoa > Chordata > Actinopteri > Cypriniformes > Cyprinidae > Carassius > Carassius auratus. The sequence continues at coordinate 250,084 of NW_020528492.1, forward strand.
GTGTCTGAATATACAGTATGTGCACGCTGCTGTATGGAGATCAGTTATTAAGTCAACCTACCAATCAGTGTGCATTAGGAATGGCTTTCTAAAACAGCTTCATTGAGGAAAGCAGGTCACACTGCACTATGAGCTGGCTGAAAATCCCTGATGTATGCATATACGTCGCATTTTACCGCTCCTTGACTGGTTTTCCAGACTACAACGCAGCACAAACAGTAATTTTCCCTCATATCCTCCAGGTTACGCAGGCTGTGGCTCCAGCTTTTTCTGAAAGCTGAGCTCTATTTGGTCTGATTCTCCCCCGTGACCGCGTGAGCCTGCGAGCAGGAGAAGATCTAACATTCTCTGACAGCAGATATTCCAAACACTTCCTGAAGAAAAACTTCCCTTTCAGCACCAATATCCTGCCAGATCCTTCCCCTCTGCCCAATCGAAACCTACTACAACTATTCCAGCACTCTTAATTATTGAATATTAATGTTACAGAGTCTGAAGCTCCGCTTATGAGGGCCGAATCTTCTTTATACTCGTTTAATCTTCCTTTACTCCTAATTTTATTCCCCCCTTCTTGTTCTTTTTCACATATGTAATATCTATTTATCTATCCATCCACAAATCACACTCACTCACACACACAATTTAACACACAATGTGTATATAAGATATACAAAAATTAATTAATAATATTCATAATTTTGTGGAAACAATGGTAAAAAAAATAAAATGATACAATGAATAGAAAGTCCAAAATGTTGATTACTTGTATATGCATCCTTGTTATTGCAAGCATTAATTGAATTAAAAATGCCTGTACATTTTTACGGTACTTTGCATACAGTAAACTATATACACAATATACAGTATGCATACAAACAGAGATAACCATGTTTTGTGTGCACTCTCCCACGAATATTACTTGCCTCTGATTCTCAAGTGGAGAGCCTCTGATCAATAAACACTCCAAGAGAGGCATTTTTTATTGAGGATGTAATCTTGTCTGGAAAGAAAAGGCCGAGGCACAGTGCCATCAGCCAAAGAGAGAGATTTCAGAAGCCCGTCGAAGCTATCTGTACTTTAGTAAGAGATGAATGCTATAATTTGCAGATGGATGGTTACAAAGCAACGTGCCGCACACAAACACATGTGCGAGAGAGAGAGAGAGAGATAAAGAGCGAGAGAGAGAGAGAGGGGGACCAGATGCTCAGTCTATGAAATGACAGCCATTAACTAATCAGCTACAGTTTATGTAATTGTTGAACATCTTTCAAAGCAAATTGTGTACATGGGTTATCAACTAAATAAAAGCAAACATTCTCTCGCTCTCATTTCACGTTCATTATATCATCATCTGGCAACCGTTTTCCTGCCACCCTTTAGAGCGAGACAAAGAGCAAAAGGAGACATAGGAGTCGTACCCTCAATCATTGGTTTTCAGGGCCTTATTAAAATTCAATTTGATAATGTCTAAAATTGTAATAAGCACACGACACTCTCATTCACTTTGCACTGAAACACTAAACTGATTTGTCTTCAGTCTGAGACACTGCCAACATTGTCAACATCCAAACCTAGTAGTTGTTGGTGGTTGCCAATGTGTATCCAGTGTTTTTATGTGTTGCTAAAGTAATTTTGTTGGTTGTTGGGTGGTTACATCCTGTATACCAAAAGACACACTTTACACTTACACTTTTCGTCATTCATAATCAGAGTCTGATATCTTATATAATAGTCTTTGCAAAAGTCTGTTTATCCAGATTATGACATTCAATAAAAAAATGAAGAAGGGCTGCACCATAATGTTTAAACTCAAATATTACTATCACAATTATCAATAATAATCTCTTTTAAGAAATATTTTTCTTTATAATATATTTATTTCTTTCTATATATTTATTTTCCTAATTCATATTTGGAAAACCAGTAAAACCTTAAAGGGTTACTTCACCCAAAAATGAAAAATGTTGTTATTAATCACTTACCCCCATGTCGTTCCAAACCAGTAAAAGCTTTGTTCATCTTCGGAACCCAATTTAAGATATTTTGGATGAAAACCAAGGAGGCTTGTGACTGTCCCATAGACTGCCAACTAAATAACAGTGTCAAGGTCCAGAAAAGTATGAAAGACATCGTCAGAATATTTGAAGCGACGGGAACACTTTTTGTAAGCGAAGAAAACAAAAATAATTACTTTATTCAATAATTCCTTTGTCAACGGTCTCCTCTGTGTCACTCCATATCACCGTGCTGCATGTGCTCTTCTGTGTCATCCACGCCACAAGGATGGACAGTTTTTTTTTTTCAAATCAAAGCTAAATACACGTTGAAACAGCGCATCGTTATTTTATTTTTTATTTTTTTTACGAAAAGTGTTCCAATCACTTTATATAACCCCTGATTGAATGTCTAATGGCAGATGGACTATTCTGACAATGTCTGGACCTTGACACTGTTATTTACTTCGGCAGTCTATGGGACAGTCACAAGCCTCCAGTTTTTCATCTAAAATATCTTATATTGTCTTCCGAATTCGAATGGAGCTTTTAACGGGTTTGGAACGACATGGGGGTAAGTGATTAATGACAAAATGTTCATTTTTGGGTGAACTAACCTTTTAAGAAGCTTCTCCAAAGCTAAAATTCATAGTATTTATTCCAATAATTACAAATTATGTTAATGATTTTCTATGAAAACAACATACAGTACAAACATGCATACAGAGGTCATGTAAGTATATTTATTCAGCAACTATAATGGCAAATCAATTTAGTTGTGATTCATGTTTGATTCTTCAGGTTTGTTTTAAAATTGCAGCAAATATTCAAATAAATAATTAATTATTAAAATATAAGAGTACGTAATTCATAAGCTTTGTAAAACAAAAACAGACAAGAAGTAATGACTTTTCAAAAATGGCAGAAACTTTTTCACTGGATATGTGGATGGGTGAACAAATAAGGAACACTTGAACGGTAACACTTTATTTCGATAGTTTTTCTTTGCAGCTACATGTCAACTAGCATTTAGTAGAGTATTAGTAGACTGTCATTGTAATATCTTCTAACACTTTCTTTGTCAACTTATTGTCAACTTATACTAACCCTAAACCTACCCCTAACACTAACTCTAAACCTACAGTACCCTAACAGTCTACTCTGAGAGTTAGTAGACATGTAGATGCAACTTAATGAGAATTAGTTGACATGTAGTTACAATGTTACTTAAGAGTTAGTAGAAGGTCTAAAGTGGACTATCGAAATAAAGTGTAACCCACTGAACTGCTGAGGGCAAATCAATGTTGTGGTGAAGATGCGTTTTCACCACTGAGAAATACCTTGTCTGATTCATTACAATCTCCTTCAGCGTTCATCTCCATGACTTGTGTTGACTGTGTCTGGGAGACTATTTCTGTGTGAGTGTGGGTTTGAAGTATTTTTTTCTTTAGTTTGGTTCACAACCTTAAATAGTGTGATAGAACAGGACAGTCTTGCATCTCACCACAACATCCCTCAAGTAACATCCTTCATCTGATGTAGCCATTCTTAGAATCTGTCGAAGCGGAGCGTCTTCTCAGAAAAACCTGTCTTTGATTCTAGAAATTGGTGCATAATTGCTGAAACTGAGGAGATTGAGTGTGGTTGGTAAATTCATTACAAGATTACTGTGGTTACAATGCATTTTTGTGTCGAAGAATCGAAAAATCAAAGAGCTACAAGGAAGATCTGTCTATCAGTGAATTTGCTGTACGTGCTGAAAGATGATCAGTCTCTGCAAAATGTAATTAACGGAGGATAAACAACCAAAGGGTTTGTTCTAAACCAGCTGCGCTAGTTTCACAATGAATAATAGACTGTTTAAACGTACATTAAAAAGTATTCTATGTATAAAAAGTGTAATATAAATCCAAGCATTTTCATCGATTGTTCAACAAATATGTTCGCTTTTATATAATCAATTAACTATATTAAATTAAATATCTTAAAAATGTATTTTAAAAAACAGAAAATGCTTGAGACGCATGATAGTCGAATTTTTTCTTTTAACAAAAAAGCCTGCAATGTCTTGAGATGCATTTTTAGAATTTTCTTTTTTAGAAAAATATTTTTTTTATGTAACTGCTATGCTTTTAGAACCCTGTGTAATGTGCAACACCAAATGTCAGTGCAATGGTCAAAGGTGTCCGTCTAGATAATGTTTACATAGAAAAACAGTTATAATATATTAATATTTATTTTTATTTCATCTAAAGCAAAACATTGCAGAATGGTTCATCACGATTCAGATCATCACTGGGGAGATGAACAAATCTGACCGTCTCAGCAAATGGCTGTGGCGGTGTGAAATTCCTTGGGCTTGTTGGCTGAGGGGATGAAAGTCTATGAAAAGAAAAACGGATGAGATCCCCATCCCCAAAAAGGAGCCCACTGCTCTAATCTCTGTATTGTAACGGCAAAAAAGATGAGTGACTCACATTTATGTCTCAGTTTGTTTGGGCTTTTTCTTCCCGCACAAATTTCCCTTCCTGTTCCCTCCATCAGCCTTGCCTTCAGGAGATGAAGCGTTTGGAGACGGGGCTCTTTATTTGAGAAGAGTGGGTGGCAGCCGAGAGGTTGTTTTAATCGCTTGTATAAATATTTGCATTCGCATGGCCTGACCCCCTGAACGACCTATTACTCCATCTGCCTCTCTTTCTCTTTGCCTCTTGTCTGGGCTCAGGGGCAGACACGCTTCTTTACCTCTGCCACTCATCCATTAAGCATCTCTCGTTCTCTCCATTCGTATGATTCCTCCATAGCACAGGCCTGCTTTGATCTGAGTCTGTATTCATGAGGCATCTTAGAAGTAGAAGCGCAGCTTCCAGATCAGATCGGCCCTCTGGACATGTAGGATGTATCTGATATTAGACCAGCAAGAATCTGATCTTAGACCAGCAAACGTGGTCTGAATTTTAGAATGAAACTTGATGTAAGGCATTTAAAAATAAAGGTTCTTTATTGGAATCAATGGTTCCATGAAGAACCTTTAACATCAATGAAATCTTTCCATTGGACAGAAGGTTGTTTTTGGTGAAAAAAAGGTTCTTTAGATGAAAAAATGTTCCTGCTGAAAAAAACCGCATATGCTGGTTAGGTATGTTTTGACACCGGGATACTGGTTTATGCTGGTCCTTTGCTGGTTTATGCTGGTCCTTTGCTGGTTTATGCTGGTCCTTTGCTGGTTTGAGCTGGTCCTTTGCTGGTTTATGCTGGTCCTTTGCTGGTTTGAGCTGGTCCTTTGCTGGTTTGAGCTGGTCCTTTGCTGGTTTATGCTGGTCCTTTGCTGGTTTGAGCTGGTCCTTTGCTGGTTTATGCTGGTCCTTTGCTGGTTTGAGCTGGTCCTTTGCTGGTTTGAGCTGGTCCTTTGCTGGTTTATGCTGGTCCTTTGCTGGTTTATGCTGGTCCTTTGCTGGTTTGAGCTGGTCCTTTGCTGGTTTATGCTAGTCCTTTGCTGGTTTATGCTGGACCTTTGCTGGTTTGAGCTGGTCATTTGTTGGTTTACGCTGCTCCTTTGCTGGTTTATGCTGGTCTTGTGCTTGGAAAGGACCAGCTCAAACCAGCAAAGGACCAGCATAACCCAGCATCCCAGCGTCATACCTAACCAGCATATGCTGTTTTTTTCAGCAGGGGTTCTTTTAAGAATGGTTCTTTGGAGAAACTTAAATGGTTCTTTTATGAAAAATATGATTTTCTGGAACCTTAATAAGGTTTTTTTGGAACCTTAATTTTTTAAAATGTATATGACATTTTTCTTTATTTCAACACAAAATAAGCTGTTTTGACAAAAAAAAAAAAGTCTTCTTCTGTCCATACAATGATTCTCAATGGGGTCCCAATAACGTTGTCTGGACCAAATATCAGGTTTGGAATGACAAGAGGGCGAGTTGATGATGACAGAATTTTTCATTTTTGGTCGAACTAATACTCAAAGACAAAGATTGTAGAGCTTTAGGAAGCTGTAATAAATCAATTATGGTGTCGGGTACCTGTGGCAACAGGAACAAGGGACAGAAGGGAAAGCTATTGGGTGTTTGCATGGATGTCCCTGCACATGTTCAGCTCTTCCTGTCCGACAGCGGTCTCCACAGAACGTGTGCATCTTTAATTGTTCCGAGGTAAAAAGACTCATCACAATTATAGAGCATTCAGCCAGACTCTGAGCTCATTTAACTCGAGTCATTAGGGATCCAGAATCCACTAAATACAAATTCCACTTCTACCGCTCCAGGGCAAAAAACCCTTCTTTTCTTTTAAGATTAATAAGATAAGAGATGGAAAAAAAACATAGAAAAGAAGGAATTCAACTATGATTCATTGGTTGAAGGTAAGTATCACTCAAAATAGACTGTCAGCTTCTCTGACAGAAAATGTATAAATACTGTACACACAGTACTATTTAAAAGTGTTGGGTAAGTCTACTATACCTTCAATTTTATCTAAAGCAGGCTGCAACACTTCAAACCGTTGAACTAAAGAAACAGGTTTACATTTTTGCAGTAATTTGTTTACTGATAATTTATGTGTGATAGCGAGATAGCAGAAGAAAGATTCCTAATGTAAACAGTCAGCAAGAGAGAAATAAGCTCAGCACGGGGTCTGAAGTGAAGGACAGGTGTGAAATCCCATCGCTGCGGCCCAGCGGTGGGAACAAGCTCACCTGTCAGCATCCAGTGCTGCCCGCCCTCAGCTACTCCTAACCATCTACCTGTCCCCGTCTCTCACTACTGCTGTCAAGAGCCATGGCGCAAAATAAATATCTGCACAAAACTAAACCCATTCTCGTCAGCATACAGTGTATCTAAAGCCCCAGACATACGCTGTCAGGGTCAGGGGTTTTCAAACTCTCTGATTTCACAGACCAGTGTAGTTTTTGAAATAAAATAAAATCATTCAGATGGAAAACTTAAGGTTTAAATAAAGGTAATAACTAAATAAAAAATAAAATTAACAGTTAATAATTTCAGCACTGTGCTTCGTGTTTTATGGCACATTATCTCCTTTTGCCATGTTTTCAGTGTCTCATTACAAAATAGTTGTTCGTTATGTTCTCTCATTGGTTCAGTTGTTTTGATTTGTTGTTTAACGTCATGTGATTACATAGTCTTGCCCTTTTTTTTTTTTTTACTCGAGCTCATAGTTCAATAGTTCATGTTTTTTGTTAAGTATCTTCACAGTTGTTAAAAAATGCACTTGGGTTCTACTATATTTGCCTCAAGTGTAATACGTTACAACTTGTACATGAATGCAACATTTTTTTCTTCTCAGACTTGAAGAATTGAACACTGTGTGCTATAGAGTTAAAAAATGCGTCAGAAATTACTTAAATATCACAAGCATTTGTACCAAATCAGAATGCTCTGTATGATTTGACCAAAGTGGAGGTTTCACTGAGGTGAAACCCTTCAGGTTATTTGATAAATGCCTTCACAATTTCATTAGCACTTGGAACAAAGCAATTATGACTGTTCATATTCCCACAAGAGAATTAATAATGCAGGGGGCACCTGCATTTTCCACCACTGTCCATAAACTGCCCTTAAAATCAGAATGGAAGCACAGTTTCCTTAATATCAGCGCATCTGCCTCACATCTTGTCGGATAGTCAAAAGACTCGATTCTCCCTGCAGAGTAAACAGTAAACATAACATTTTGCTGGCTTGTTGTGAACTAAAGCATTAAGTGCAGCCCCCGGGCAGTGTTAACTCTCGTACCTGCAACCCCTTTGACTGCACTGCGTTCAGACTATTCTCCCAGTGCATGTCCTCCAAACCCCCATTGTCCGGTCTTCAAACAGAGCTCGAGACTAGCACAAAGCAAACAAGGCCTTGGTTGAACTTGGAAGTGTCGAGCGCAAGGGGTTTGCCAACAGATTCCACCAAATAAACTTGACCGAGGCGTTGCATAACATTGACAAGAACAAGTTTTCTCAAACAAGCGAAGGGACGTTTTGAAGCTCCAAACATCACTGCCTGCCTGCAGGGACAGCTTTTGTGCCCCTAAAAGAGCCAGACGAGTGATCACATATCAATCTGAAGTTCTTTTCTTATCAAACATCATCACTGAGAGACAAAAGAAAAAGCACTTTTTCTAACTCTTAGCTCATCTAGACAAGGCGTATGCCACCTCCAAAAGAACCAGGTCCTTGAGAAACCTCAAGTAACTGCTAATTTTAAATTTTCATGGTGGGTTCATATTCCATTGATTCTTTTGGCCGGCATCGATGACAATAGCATCATTTATAAACATGAACATCCAGATGGTGACAGGCATCAAAGCCAAACCAGCTCCCCTGTAATCTGCACACCGGCTTCTACTCGCAACACCTCCATTAAAATGAATAACATGCTGTTACCGCTGCCCATCCCTCCCCTCCAAAACTAACTCTATAATTCGCCCATAAGTGAAAAACAGCTTTAAAAAAATAAGGTCTTATACAAAGCGCTGTATGTTTAGAAAAACAACCTTTGAAATGAATGAATTAATGATTTTAATCAACTGCCTCTGGCTTGCTTCAAAACTATTAACAAGCTTTAATTGGTAACTTTTTTTTTCTCCAGTCTACAGCGTAAAATGCACTCTTTTGTTAAGACAAAAAAATTACAAGCACATTAAAGATTTTAATAAGCAAACTCAGGCTGGGAGACACTGTACAGTCTGACTTTGACAGACGAGCAAAAAGGGTCAAAATCAGCTTTGCCAGAACAGGAATAAATGACTTTTTAAACTTTATTAAAATGTAATGTAAAAATGTAATAATATTTCAGAATATTACTGCTTTTACGGTAGATTTGATATAATAAATACAGTCTTGTACAGTCTACCTAAATATATATATATATATATATATATATATATATAGGAAGACTAAACTTTTTGTATACTAATTTTATATATTTACATACATTTCCCTTTATAGCACCTAATCATTTAAGTCTCCATGTGACCCCCCACTTCCATGCATGAGATACAATTTTAATAAGCAGAGGTATCATCCATCCATCTATCTATCCGTAAGTGTCACCTCAGTTCTCTTTCAGGGATAATGTTCTTATTGTATGCAATCCTCTGGTGTTGTGGAAGTCATGCTGTCTTTACTCAGAAAAGCAGAGGGAGAGAGAACTGGGGGATTAGAGCCTCCGACCTCCCAGAGCCAGCTATCAAACGCTCCTGTAGGCCCTGAACGGGACTGAGGAGTCAGCAGCACTGATATTTCCTGTTACCTGCAGACCATGAAGCACTAGGCCAAGCACATACAAATGTGCTCAGTTAAAAAGCTGCATGTGATGAATGTATTCTGCTTAATTTTCAAAGAGAACCGTACCATGTTATTAACCACAGAACAACAACTAAAATGCAATATTGGATACTTATATCAAAGCGTAGAAATAAATATTCTACGAGCCATTATATTTTCTATTCATTTTGTTTACTAGCTAACCTGTTAGTAAAATTCAGGACGTCTAATTACAGTTTCAAATCCTGATTATTTCTATTCTATACTATTGATTCTGTTATCATCCAGAAAAAATAAATAAATAAAAAAATAATAATAATTGTATATAATTATATATATATATATATATATATATATATATATATATATATATATATATATATATATATATATATATATATATATATATAAAAAAACATTTGATTGACTGTTGTTTCTTAAAATAACAGATTGGAGTTGAATGAATGATGAAAACAGACATCTGTAACAGAATGTTACAACAATTATAGCTGTTTTCCCTGTATTTACAATGTTATCATAGATTTTCTCACACTATGTATGTTTAAAATAGAACACAATACTTCCCACATGATCCAGTCTTTTGCAGATGTCTGGCCGATGCACGTGTGCTTTCTCTATAGGCATTCACTGACCTTGCCGGTCCTCATCTGGAACCTTCAACAATAGGTAATAAGAGTGATCCAGGATCTTCCCTCAACATCTACTTGGTTTAAGAACATGGCTTCTGACCTACAGTATACTGCACTGAGAGCTGGGGAAAGAGAGGCCCATCTGTCTATGTAAGACACACAGTGCCCTTAACAGACTGCGAGCAGCCCTCACACTCCCTCTGCCTCCTCTGGGGATGTGAGAGGACTGGACAGAGGCTAGTCAGCAAGTGCCAGGTCTGTCCAAGGTCCAGGGGCACTTCTGGACCCATCAGCCCCTGCTGCTGGGAGCAGACTCAACTCTCAGAGCCCTAATATGGAGAGTCATTATCTGTGGACTTCCTGCCTGTGATCTTAACCTCATACGGTGAGGGTGAACAAGAACCATGGAAGTTTATTAGAAAACTACCAGCAGGAACTAATGTGAGAGCGCTAATGTTCTTCACTCTGGACCTGCAAGTAAAATCCTAAGTAAATTAAGCCACGCCCCCACACCCACAAATCCTTATCAGAGATCACAATTTCCTAGGGAGCGAAGGAGGACTTCTGCAACTGAAAGCTTGGGGGAAACAACCCATCATATATGCTTCTAGGAATCTGATGGTATCGATGTTTTGGCACCTAATCTGGAGATCAGTGTTCCAATGTGAAAGAGAGATAAGCAGGGAGATCTGTGCCTAAAAGTCAGAAAAAGTGCTAAGAGCCATTAGATGAAATCCTTATCCCTCTATGCCTAGAACACAAGGATAAACTGGCACTAGAGAACAGCCTAGGACCAATGACAGCCTATCAAAACTCACAGCAGATAATCCTCCACTATATCACATATGCATATACTATAACACAAAATATATGTGTAATATTACACTGAATATTATATGATACATTGTATGCTATATTATCTACAGTAGTTTATATGTAGGATAATCAGATAAGATGGTTAAGAGGTTAATTTACATGAACAGTACAAAAAAAGAGAGTATTAAGGTTTTTTATAAAAAATACGTACAAAATAGGGCCTGGAATGCTTTAAAAAATAAAAATAAAAAGGGAAATATCTTATCTTTTTTTTGGTATGTTAAAAAGAAAATACCCAGACCTTCAGGAAATATTCTACATATTCTGATCATTAATTTCAAAAGGTCAAAATAAATGTTATAAGGGCATTTCTATATTCTGTTCATTTCGGTAACTAGCTACCCTGTTACTAAAATTACCCAGTTCTAAAACCCTGACTAGTATACAGCAAAAATGAAATGTAAAATATTTATTTTGCAGCAACTTTAAATGTTATTAGAACATCATCATATATCATATATAATTATAATTCTATACTTATATATTCTTTTTTTTTTTTACAAACAATGAATTAAATATACAGCTATTTAATACATATTTAGACATTTAATTCCCTACATATATATCCATATTGTGGTATATATAATAAAATAATAATAATAATAAAAATACTTATAACACAGTATCTAAATAAAACTCTGTGATGTGCTACCCAATTATACAGATAAATGTTATTAATTGAAGCTGTATTCCTTTGGTGTCCCTCAGGTGTCTGTTTTGGGCCCATGAGTTTTTCAAACAAACCTCAACAGAAAAAACAACAATGATCCCATTAACCTAATATAAACATCACTCATAATGACAAAAACTATGGTGATCTATATTGTCAGAGCGGTGCTTATTTTAGATATCCCCAACTCTATTTGTCCCTTACCTCTGTTCCTTTACAGGAATCCTCTACAGCTCCCTGAGCTGCTTCCCGCACCACATCTCTAATTACCTGCTTTACTGTATCTGCAGTCCGATAAAATGCTAATTTCGCAGCACATTAATTCCTTCAGGCTGAACAATAAGCAACACAAAGCCGCAGCCCGGCTGTCTGGGGTAAAGGAGGAGGAGGGGTGATTGAGAGAGAGAGAGAGAGAAGTGGAAAGAAAAAGAATGAATCAGAGAGAGGGAGGACCGTTTTCCCCAAGCAGGATTGTGGAGACGACTAGAATTATCCAGAGGTCAATGAGATGAAGTAAGAGTATATTGATTGGCCATTTGAAAAGCAAACAGAAGTGTTGAGAGAGAAGGGAAAGCGATGATCTATCGGCAGAACATGAGGCGGCCGGGTCAGGCAGGGTCAGCATACACCCCTGGGACGGCGCTAGCAGATTGTGAGAGACGGGGAAGGTTACAAGACGCTGTATCATTTAAACTACACCTGTTGAACAGAGAAACGCCAGCCTATGAGAGAGGGACAAGTGTCTGCCTGTGTCCACATGGGCATCAAGTGCGGACCATATGTGCCCAAGCATGTACTTACTGTTGCTGCATAAAACAAAGCATGCATTGGATTTCTTTAGGGCGTCTGCATTTTTATGAAATAATACAAATTTGGGGTTCAAAACTGAACCCAGCAATGTTACTAGGTCCCCCAACCGGGATCAATCCCGGAACGTGTTTGCATTCACACAGAAGGCGACCCAACAATTTTCCAGCAATTTTCTGGGACCAACGTGCAGTCTGAAATGGGCTAAACTTTTATCTCTGTGAAAGCATCAGCGCAGTACGAACCTCTACAAACTACTGCACTAGGTTGGCAGAATGAGCGTTCCTGAGGAACAGGTTTACAAGGTATACAGTCAACTATTTTAGGCCCGATTTTCACTGTGCAACAGTTTTCTCGAGATTGCAAACAGAAGCCCAAAATCTGAGGCAAATGTGCTCGTTCATAGTGTGAATTTTCAAAGTGCCAATGCATCACTGGTTCCCTGAGATGTATTTTGCAGTGTAAATATCTGGATCTGTCTATGACTCTTAGACTTACAGTATAAAATATGTTTAGACTGGAAGTCACATTGGCAATGACCTACATTCAATGAGAGAGCATGATACAGGGCAAGGGAAATTTTAAGCGGAGGAGTTGTGGTCTTACATCAATTCCTGTATCACTTCTTGTGCATGTGTTTTGTACAAATGAAATATTGTGTAATATGTGACCCCCAGTCCTTGATCTGTTGTGTAATGTCTGGATAGCAACATCATGATACCCTAAACCGCCATGTAGTGTGAAAACAACAGCGATCCGATGACTTTGAAAATCTTGTAGTGTAGCATTAGACTAGTTTTGTTGTCAGTCTCTTTCTGTCTAAGTAAGCCGTTCTTGGCTACAGTTAGCTGCAATTTGGACAAGACGTCAAGCTAGAGTTTAAAGTCTGGCTTTGTCGAAGTACTCAGACATTTTTTTTTATTTGTTCGTTGATTCCTTTGTTCACTCTTTCTTTTTTCCAAATCTGAGCAAGCAAAATAGAAGGACATTACATGCTTCGCTGACAACTTGGGTTTCACCTCTTTTGCGCCGTAGTCTCTGGATTAGCCGCCAGCTCACACGGGCTGCTTCAGAAATCAAACAGTTTCACGGCTTAATGATTTTTGCTTTTTAATAGCTTTACTTAACGCACCTCATTTATTCCTTTCTGACTCATGATGCAGTAATTAACCAAATTTTTGTTAATTTCTTGGAGGCCGTCAGGCCCACTGGAGGAACTGAAAGGAGAAGAGGCAGAGCGCTTAAACTCGAGGATGACTGGGTGTTGGTTGGGGGGCAAAGCTCAACTGTGACAGCAAGACTTTCTGAAAATGACAGATTTCAGTCCACGGCTAAGCTGCCCCCTTCTTGGTCGTTGATAAGCTAAGCACTGAAAACAGAATAGTGATCCACACACAAATCACTTCCTCTGCAAGTACACAAGAGGTTCACATTTGTGTTTGCATGAAAAGTACATGAAAACTTGTTTCTGATTGTCTTTATTTATGGGAGCTTGATGAACATCGTAGCCATTCAAATGCCTCCAATAGGCACCATATGTTTGCCTGGGGTGCCCAGCCTGATCTTTGAAGTGGGTCCCGGTAGTTTGTTATCCAGTAGGGATGACATATATCAGCAGGATCAGAAGCACACACAAATACTGTACATACATTCAAATACAAGGTATAAAAAAAGAGTTTAACAACCCTATAATCTTGTTGATCCAGTGGAACAAAGTTTAAACCGTGAAGGACAATGTGGGCTTTTTGTCATTCCCAGAAAAGACGACGCAGAGAACACTAGGCACTTTCAGAACGGTTGGCCTTCATTCAGTTGGATAAAAGAAAATGTTACATCATAACTCTGTTAACCCTCTTCCTACTGGCTGTGTCTGTTTCCACTGCGGGAAAGTGGAGGAACGGGAAGGGTGTGCAATGTCCTGCAGCAAGCAAACTTGCTCCGTTTGCAACTTGGAGGACATAAATTGCAAGATGTCTGCAAACGTTTATCCGAGGCAGTGGCTCGAGAGGTGCCTCTAGTTCGGAAAGGGCTGCAAATCTTTGAGGAGTGAACCACATGATGTTTGAGTTCTTAACCCTAACCCTTAAATTAAAGTGTTATGGTAGGGTATGGAGATTTATTGGGCATTACATAACGCAGTTGCTTTTACTTTACATGAGTGGCCCAGAGAGAGTGCTACAAGAGAGGGATCTTCAAGTCCCTTTCATCTTAAAGAAGGCTCCTGGAGTGGGCCAGAAATGTGCAGAAATTCCTCACTCACTTATTCAGCAGAAACACATCAGCTCTGCTTGGAGAGTAGAGCCAGGAACTCATGAGCACTGCATTGAAACGCCTGCAGTAACTTAGTACCTCATAATCTGCACCGTAAAATGCAGGAGTTTTCCAAGAATTTCACTTCACACAGGATGCGCTCAGCTATCTCTTCTCCCTGGGAGGCGTCTCCGCCAAAATGCGTTAACGCGGCGGCCAGGGCATGTCTGCTGCTGCATGCGACGGATAATCCGAAGTATTCCTGCAATGTCTGTGAGCTACACCCCACTACACTTTCTGCATGAATAATCGTGGAAGAGCCGCATAAATTTACATGGCCTTCCGTTGCCAAAAAAGTCAGGAAAACCCTTTTTTAAGAGATGCGACATCTAATGAAATGTAAACCACATAAGAGCAAAGGAAAAAGTAATGCTAGGCATGCTAGGAAGTAAAGGTATGTGTTCATAGAGGTATTCTGTGAATGTGCTTAAGATGCAGTCTATTAATCCATCAGGGCTGTGTTCACTACTAAACCATTGCTTAAAAGAATGCAAAATATCTCATTGTTAGCCAAGGCTGAGGAAAAAATAAAACACAAGCTCTGTTCCAAAACCTATAGAGCTGCAACACTTTCTAACACCGCTTCCTAACTTTGATGGAACCAAATTATTTCATGCATCAAACAAATGGTCCCCTACACACGAGACTTGACTCTTAATTGATTTCAAAAGAGTCTGAGGTTAGCATGCCACTAAGCTAAAAGCATGACATTAAAATAAGCCTAAGAATACAAAACTATGAAATGTTGTTCAGCTAAAATAAATTACATTAAATTAAATTAAAAATGCATATGATGCTCCCTGAAGAATTCGACTCAAAATATAATTTAATCATGTACTTTTTTTAAGGGTTTCACAAGTGAGTGCAGCATTTCTAAGAAGCCATGTTAATTTAAATAAAACTGAACACCTTAAGATGCAGCATAATTAAGATACCTACATTTTGGAACAACATTAAGTGTATCTATGATGCCTTAAAGTGCTACCTTAGCACATACAAAGCAACAGAGAAAAATAATGAGCAAGCAGCACATATTTTTCAGAATTTTTCAAAATCAAACTTTTTTTGAGATCTCCATCTGGAATATTTTTGACACCTTTTCTCCACTCTGAGAAACCGTTTTCATGAAGCATGCTCCTGAGGTGATCTTATGTAACGGGTGCCGCAAATGAAACAACCGCGGTGATCAGAAATCACAATAATGCTTTACACTTCTCCACTATGCTCTCTGATTATTCATGAGGGCTTTTGAGAGCAGATCATATCAGATTTGATGGAGACCCATCAGAGTCTGACAGACGTGGCACTCCATAACCTCCAACTTCCCACTTCACAAAACACACCACAGAACACTTCTGCGCAAAATTCCCTTCGCAATCAGCTTGTACGATCATCACAATACACTAATCAAGCTCTGTCTCTCTCCACAAGGCTGGGTTCACGCTCGCAGAGGTCTGTTTGCTGAAATACATCCCTTCTTTGCCTCTGCCAGACACCAGACATTACTCCTGCCAACTGTCTCAACCTCCTTTCATCTTGCCTATTGTTGTTTTCATTGGCTCTCCTGGTCTTTTTTTCCTTTACTCCTCTTTTCCGCCTCATCACTCATTTCTCTTTGACTACTTTGCTACTCTTGCTACATTATATACACACAGAGACTTCAAAGGGATATTCTAAATATTCTATTCACCTACAAATTAAAACTTTGTCAGCATTCACTCACCCTAATGTCGTTTCAATATCATACAACTTTATTTCCTACTTCCCTAATAATAACAACAGCAACAGCCAAATAGTAAGTCGTAACACTGTTCAAATTACAATTATTACTACAGAATTCAGTGTATTAGGTTCACCAATACCCCCCTCCCCCCAGATTTCTGCTCCTCTCCGTCTGCTGCTGCTGGATGTTCGGCGCTCACCTCCTTGTTTTCCCAACAACGCTGCAACTGCTTCTGCCGTCTGGCACAGCTGTTCTCACCGGGTCCCTACGGCCTCTTAAAAAAGGCAATAAATCAATCCGGGCACTCAATACAAGCGGGAAATTGACCAATTAAAGTGGCCCAAGATGCTTATGTTCAGGCGCACGATTTTACAAATTGGCCATCTATTTAGACTGGGGACTGGCAAATTCACTGGCTGGGTTCAGTCCATTAGTGTTCCTCTCTGTCTCTCTCGTGGTGATTTGACTCAACGGTGTCATTTCACCAGCAATGATCAACAGAGTCAGGCACCATGTGCTGGTTTAGGATGCATTCCGTGCAAGCTCATCTGAAATTGAGCTGAAATCCTCTTTTTATTACCCAGAAGTCCTCTGTATTTTTGTTTACTTAACCCTTTGATGCATAAATTATTTAATCAAATTGGGGAGGGGGGGGGCTTCAAAACAAGAATATTAAATGACAATAATTATTATTATTATTAGCCCCGCAAACTTGTAAATGTTCCCAATATAACTGAATATTTTCATAGGAAAAAAAGTGTCTTAAGGTAAATGTGAAAAAATATTTTACTTCATAAAATTATTTAAGTTTAGTTGTGCAATTATTATCTCATTTTAAATGAGGCATCAGCAAAAGCTAATTACAAACTATTACAGTAAAAAAAGCAAACTATCAATATTGGCGAATGTTTTTCTAAGAAATTTTTTTAAAAGATAATATACGATTCTAATTAATAAAAATAAGGTGCATAATAAATATAACAAATTCTTAAAACAAGTACATAAAACATTTTTTTAATGAAAAAAATAGAGAGTTGTACAAAGAATAATGTGATGATGGATGCACGACAGTTATTAAAGTTAACTAAAACTAAGACCATACATTTTTCTTGCTTTAAATAAAATAAGCAATAACTTAATTCGATTATTTATTCGAGTTCACAAAAAAGTATACAAATTACAATGATGATTAAAAATTAAATAAAATACATAATAAATAAAAAAAACAAAATTACAAAAGCCAACAAAAAAATTAAATTGAAAATATAAAAATAAAAACTAATGTAAAATATAAACAAAAACTATGATAGTACCCTATTATTATTACAAAATATTTTTTTTAAGATCAGCCGAAAATAGGGAATATGCATCAAATTGATAAGCATTCTCAAGAATTCATGGTTTGGTCTTTTTTTTTTTTTTTGTCTTTTTGTACGTAATTAACAGGTCGGTATATCACATTCAGTTTATTTCTATGTATGTCCCTATATTGACTCAACAGGGTCATATTTCACCATATGTATTATGACTGTTATTGTAAGGCTGATTCCAGCACACAAGACTTCATTTCAGTGTTATTTGTGTTGCTTTCAGAGTCCGATTACCAGCAAGTAAATCTGTGCTGAAAAATGAGAAATGCTACAGGTGTGCTGGCAGCTGTTTGCAATTTTTCTGTATGCTAGCTTTTTATGGTGCCTCAAAAAAAAAAAAAAAAAACTCATTATCATTTTTTTTCTTAAGGCACGTGCATGTATGTTTGTGTCAAATCTTTTTTTGTTATTATCAATCTCGAGGTAATGATCCGGTAAATAAACGGATGTTCCTGTAAGGTTGTTTCTCCATATTCTGTCTCCAGTGACTAACGAACTGCTCGTTAGTGCTCCTCTTCTGGCTCTCGTTGTTTTATCTCGTGTCAGAGATAAGCATTGCGAGCAAATGCATACAGCACTCAGAGTTTGGTGCTCAATACTGTTGTCTGTGAAATTCATTTGTGGTACTATGGCAACCGACAATGTCAACACCATCTGATATAAATCATCCAAGGTCTGCTTTCCTCTAAGAATCTTGATTTCTTCTACAAAAAATGTAAAAGAAGAAGAAGAAGAAGAGGAGGGGGTCTTATTTGTATAGTGCCTTTCCACAAGCTCAAGGTCGCTTAACAAAAGTAACACTAAGGAATAAAGGATTAAAGGAAACAAAACAGAAGTAGGGGCAAACAGGTTCAAGTCCAGCAAAGATACTAAATCACATAAGTGCATTACACTTCAAAGGAGAAAAGAGAGATCAGGTGGTGTTTCTTTTCCTTGCTTGTTTGCTTGCTTTCTTTATTCTGTAGCAGTTTTTTTTTTCAGTTGCATTTCTCCATATTAAATGGCATAAATTATATACTTAACAAAAACAAACTACCATTTTTACAATATTTATGAATTTCAATATTTATATATTCATATGTATCTATATTGTTAACATTTATTTTATTTTGGATTTATTTACTTGGCTTTATTTTTTAAGCTGCTCATGACTAATTCATTTAAAAGAATCAAACTACAAGAATTTCTAAATTAGACTACACTGGTTGTGTCTTTTCCCTTTTTTTTTTTTTTTTTTTTTTTTGCATGCAAACGGCAAAGATGGCGCAAACGAAGGTCAACCGACCTGTCAGTTTTACAGGACTAATTTGTGCTATTTTGACAAAGCTGATTGGCTAATAGCACCATATAAAGACAAACAGGCTTTCGCTTGTGACTTGGATGACTTATGAACTCACAAAAGGAGGGGAAAATTACCATTTCACTTCTTCTTTCTTCCATAAAATGCTCACATAAAGATGCGAACTACAGAACAATGAAAAGAGGTATGCTGAACAGCTC
Organism: Carassius auratus; assembly: GCF_003368295.1. Taxonomy (NCBI): domain Eukaryota; kingdom Metazoa; phylum Chordata; class Actinopteri; order Cypriniformes; family Cyprinidae; genus Carassius; species Carassius auratus. The sequence goes on from NW_020528492.1 coordinate 269,260, forward strand.
AGCAATGGTAATATGGACAGCACTTTAACTATTGAAATCGAGCAGACAGAAGATGAACTTTCACCACTCTCTGAGTCACACACTTACTAACCATCATTCTCTCTCTCTCTCTCTCTCTCTCTCTCTCTTACTACCTTATTAGCCCCATTCCAGTTTACGATGATCTGAGATCTGCCTTCATGGTCTCTCTTATGATGTCTAAGGTACGAGTAAAGCAACAGAGGCAGGTCTTGGATCAGCACAAACAGGCAACTCAACCCAGAGATTTTAAGAAAGAGCCGTAACGCAAAGCGCCCTCTGCATAATCGCCACGTGTGCCTGTTAAGAAATCTCAATGCAAATTCATATTTCACACATCTGAGTCAGGGCTTTATGCTCTGCGGGAGAAAATCTTCCTCTGTAGGGCCAACAAATCTGATTTTTTTCCCCCTTATATCTGTAATTAAATTTTGAGGGATGTGATTTAAAGCTCTGTCGCAAAACTGTAACCTTGCTTTTCTATTTCGACTTATTGGACTTAAATATTTTACCGTATTGCATTTTTAGATGCATTTTTTTCGCCCGTAATTGCGACACTATTACAAATATTTAAATAATACAATAGAGTTCAAGCACTTCCATTTTTGATGCCATCAATTACCTCGTTATTTCTCAATTTCAGCCCGTTAAATATTAATATGACTCTGTAATGAGGCTGAATAGTCCGAATCGTTCACTGTCCCTCGCGGCGGTGCAGCAGTGGACGCGGGACCGTGATGAATAAAAGCAGCACATTAGAGCTCGCTGCTCGGCCCACTCGGGGCTTTTCTGGCTACTTTGTCTTCTGGTTAGTGGTAGGAGAGTGCTTCTGCCTGCAGGTGCACCACTTAATAACGGCATTCTTCTGCTGCGGCACACATGGAGCATACTGTCTTGTTGAGTTAGCATGCCCCAACACGCTCAGACTGTGCGTCTGCATGGGCGGGAGGGGGGTTTCATCTTCAGGAGCATTGCATTCACTTTGGAAAACATGCATGTTTTGATGCTTGTCGGAGTTGTTAACCAGACTGGTGACATAAGCGTGTGTCTGTGTTTTAGGACTTGTTTTTAACTGTGCAAATTAAAATTACAGGCAGTTTAATGGGATGTTCTTTATGGACAATGTGCTCCATGCCAATGACCTGATGCAAAAAAAAAAAAAGAGGGGGGGGGGGGTAATGTAACAGTATGGGTTTTTCCAATGTTGCTATTATTAGTTAAAACCTTTTTCAGTAATTTAAGCAAAGCAGAAACTAAATAAAATATCACTAGTTGAAAAAGATGCTAAAAAAACTACCGGTACTTAAAAAAAATACTGAAAAAAAATATTTTTTGTACTAAAACTAAAATAAAAATAAAACTGAATAGAAATATACTGTACAACAAAATCCCCCAAATGAAAGAAATGACAAATACACATAACAAAATGTTTACAGTGTATAAAATAATAGCTAATTCAAATAATTTAATAAATCCCATAATAGTATATAAATTTATTAAAAATAATAGTGGTGTCTATACAGAAATTGACTTTTAAAACAAAACTTTCCTTGAGAAATGGAAAAAATGGAGTAAAAAGTGACACCTAGCCCCGCTCACCACTATTTTACGGATAAAAACAGAACTAAAAGTACAATAAATTACTGAAAATTAAGTAAAAAGGGATTATGAGACGTTGCAGGCCAGATTCTAACCTAAATTTCCCACATGAGCACCACAGCTCAATGTGTGGAGCATCCAAAGCCAAACAGCTGTAATGCAACACAATAATGCCCCAGAAAAAAAGGCATTAAGAACCGAAAGGTACATGAAATGAATGAAAATAAAGATAATCTGGGATATAAAACATTGCAAACCAGATTTGAACTTACATTTCCCACATAAGCACCACAGCTCAATGTGTGGAGCATCCAAAGCCAAACAGCTGTTATGCAGCGCAGTAGTGTCCCAAAAAAATAGGCTTGAACAAACTAAGGTACATGAAATTATTGAAAGTAAAGGGAAAAAAAAGGATTATTAGACATTGCAGGCCAGAATAGAACCTAAGGAACCCACATGAGCACCACAGTTCAATATGTGGAGCATCCAATACCAAACAGCACTCCAGAAAGCAGACATTAAACATTAAAAATCATTTTTTCCCTACAGTAAATAACTGTAAAAAAAAAAAAAAAAACATCACTGGAATTGCCGAAAGAAATGAAAGAGACAAATAATTAGAACGGCATGCTGAGAGCCGAATGAAAAGGAGTCGTGGTGCTATCAGTTTTGATTGGGGCACAGACGCGTTGGCCTCAGCTGTGCAGAGAAGCTTTCATGTCAAGGACCCTATAACACGCCTCCTTCCCAATCCAATTAGCCTCCCGTCCTTCCGCAGAATAAGCAACAGAGACCGTTCGCTAAACGACTCCAGATGTACGGCGCGTATCATTGTCACATTCATCGACTCTTCCTCCGCCAAACTGTCACCCCTGCAGTGACCACACGACTGACTTTACACTATTTCTTAAGTAGGGCTAATAGGGTGTGAAATAACCAACAGTTAAACCACTTAAACGGAGAAAGAGAGGGTTAACATAAGGTCTGTGGCAAACTCAAATGATGAAGTGACCTTCTTTAATGAAGCGTTTCTCCGGTGAACTGCTTCTGAATATGTTCCTGCTAAATGATCAGCGCTTCTTTGTTATTGTGGACCTTCGGCCAAGAGCTTTTACATTATTTTGAGAAGCAAATCCATAAACTAACATGAATCTCCATCACCTATGCAAACAGACAGAAAAACACACGATAACATGAAAAAAGCATGCATGCATGCCCGAACGCACAAATATACACTTAGTCAGCAGGGCTTGGCAACTATCGCACACAGATACATCTTCATCCTTTCTGTTCCCATGGTAACGACTGAAATCAAATTCCCTCTAGAACTTTGGAACAGCGATTCTCTCTTTTTCGACATCACAAATAAGAAGATAAAGGACGTTGGTGCCAAACTAGGATTCATGTTATCAGTACTGTGTTTTAGTTGTCTTTCGAGAGCTTTCAAAACCTCGTTGAGGCCGGTTGGTTTTTGGACCTACAGGTCATGGCATTGTATTGTGCTGTTTAAAAAGAGGATGTTTTATATGAATGAATGCTGAGAAAACTGCTGTTCGTCAAGCAATTGGGAGACTCTAATCACTGGCAAAGACGTTTTTTACTCTTTTATCACAGATAATGGTTCTGGTCAAAATTTTAATTTGTAACATTTTGAAAAACAATTACACACAAAAAATGAATTGAAATGAAATGAATTTCTGTAAAATAATTTTCACTCAATTTTCAATAGCTACTAAATTTCACAAATAATTACAAAGCATCAGCAAATAAAATTTTAAACAAGTAACATATAGTGAAGCAGAAATATGCTGTATCTTGAAGTAGAAAAATTTAAATAGTAATAGTGTCAAATTTTAGAGTACGATCAATTATTTACAACTTCAGAAAAAATATATATATTGCGTTATTGTCGCAAAAACGTTTTAACTGATTAATAACAACAATTATTTTATCTCACATTAACCCTCTGGAGTCTAAGGGTATTTTTGGGGCCTTGAGAAGTTTTGTCATGCCCTGACATTTGTGTTTTTTTCAGTTTCTTATAAATATCTAAATGGGTAAAGTCTAATATCACTGTAATCAGCACAAACTGGGCTATAATAATATGTGAAATGCATGCATGTACATGATTGTATTTTTGAGAAAAAAAATGTTATGCATGGTTAGTGAAAAACTAAAAATGTTAAATCACTTGAATAAGGCAATAAAACACATACATAAAATTGGTTGCCGGAAAAGTTGAGAACTGGAGCTTGTAGCCTAGAATTTTTCTTTCTGAATGATGTGAAAATCATCTTGTTTACTCACTCACAGAAAACAATATATTGATTTAAATTTTCTAAAACACTTTTTGTTGGTAAAAGTCATATGCGAGTAGGCGTCAACTATCATGAATATCATTGTGATTTACACCTGAGAAGACAAAGGCCTGCATAATGAGCTGCATAATGAGCCTCTCATTCAACTGTGCCACTCTGAGGGAGGACTTACAAGAAAGAATGTGAGAACAAAATAAAAGTATATAATTTTATGTTTGTAGTTTATTAAGAATATATTTAATTATCCCACAACATAATTTAATATCCACTTGGGGGAGCAGTTAAACAGTTTATTAGGAACAATCAAAGCTGACTTTCAAATTTTTTGGCATCCTTTCTCTAGTCACACAATCCTTCAGAAATCGTTTTAACAATCTTATTTTCTACCAAATAAACCCCATTTATTATCATCATCATTATTATTATTATTATTATTATTAATGTTGAAAAGAGCTGATAATATTTTCAGGTTTTTTTAGGGGGAATAAATCGAAAGAACTGCATTGTTTTTACATTTGTTAGAGTTATCTCTATTTGTCACATTTATATTATATACATCAAGCTTTTGAATGGTATAGTATTGTATATTGTTATTGAAACTTCATAATGTTTCACTTGATTATACATTTAGTCAGGAATTATAGTTTGGAAAAAGTATTTGGAAAAAGTCTAACTAGTAAAATGTTTACACGTTATGTGAAAACTAGTACAAATAAATAAAGAGAGACTTACTCTGTTTATGATCTCTGCTGAATAAAGTGCTTCATTCTTTTTTCTGAGGAAATCCATTTCTCAAATCCTCAACCACATCACATCTTTTTGGGGTGAATTATGTCTTAGTCCTCTCATCGCGAAGCAAACAGTAAAATAAAATAAAAACTTGAAGAATAGTCTGGCTGCTTTTTCTTCTGTGTGGGCGTATTCAAGCCGCGCGCTTCAGTTTGAATCTGAATAGAGCGTTAAGCGTGGGGGCGTGGTCACATTAGATATAATGAGCGGAGATATGAAAAACAGACATTGCGTTGTTTTCATATGGATTACTTTATCTCAGAATATTTGTTTTCGGCAGCACTTGTTTAGTTTAAAAGTAGACATTCCAGGCTTTCTATAGATATCTCTCTCATGTCTCTTCGTTGAGTATTCACGGAGTTACAGTTCATTTTAATGAAATGTTTGTACATGACGATCAGCGGAGACAAAGACTGTAGACAGCGCACCTTGTTTGTTATCTTTATTTTATAAGTGCACAAAGGTTTTTTGTTATTATGTCTGTATCCAAAAAAAACTAGACCCTTTACAGATTCGATTGATGTATTGCTCTTATCTGTACGATTAAAACTGAGAGTGTAATTTAAGTTCTTTTCGGGGTTATCAGGTGAAATTGACTCAAAACGCATATATGCGTTAATCGACTCGAAAGGGTTAAAGCATTTTTTTTATTATTATAAAAGTCTGTTGTTCACTGGCTTTTGAATTCACATACAGACAAACCATGGGTCACAGGAGGGGTTGGGATGTTGATTAGTACTGGTTTAGGATGGGTGTCAACCAATGAGAGCTTTTCGGGTGGGCCTTAGACTAGGGAAGTTTCCGACATAACGTGAAGACAGCAGAGATTATGATCAAATATTTTTTATATTAAAATATTTTCTATAAAAATGTTAATGCCCTGGCAGTAGTATATATATATATATATATATATATATATATATATATATTTATATACATATATATATATATATATATATATATATATATATATATTAGGGGTCTGCAATTAATCAAAAAAAACAGTTCGATTTCAATTTTGGCCTCCAACGATCGTGAAAACACAATAATCGAGATAAAATGATTATTGCGCCCCCTTTTTGCAGCGCTGCACTTTCGTTCCTCCATAAAAGCCCAATTTCCCGTGCAAATCAGTAAAATCATGTTACATGACATTTGCATAATGGGACATGCTTATTTATAAAAGTATATTTATTCATGTTTTTTAAAAGCGTGAAAGAGAACTTTCGCTGCTTCTCACGAAGAGATACACGCTTAGAGACGGAACAAAGACATGTAAAGCCATCATTTAGCTCAAGGTGTGTCAAAATGCTGCGTTTAGTGATTATTCATTTATACCTTCGTCGTTCATGTAATAAATTAACGTAAAGAGTTGAGAATGAAAATACGTGTGTTATGGTCATTTGGATCCTTGCGACTCTTAAAGTATCAGTGGCCTATTTTCCTGCTGGGACTGTGTTTATTAATCTATAATCACACACTAAAGACAAATCTATAATCACACACTGTTCTTAATTGAAGCTTTAAGAAACAAAAAAAGTGTAATTCTTACAGTGAAGACTGCTGTTTTATTTTACATTTGATTATTAATTTCTGTAGTAGGCTGTAAACTGCATGAGACTTGCATAAAATAAACATTAAAGCACAGTTTGTTTCATGTGTATCTTTTTATTCTACTGTATTTATCCTTTGCGTTTAAATTATTTTTCAATAATTTTGTGGACTTTAAGTTTGTTTGTTTGAAATTCCGCTGGTCTCTACAATGTAGATGTCATAGCAACCTTGTTTACAGAAAATAACATATTTGATATGTATCACTTTCTTTAAATAAATCAGTCATACAAAGTTTTGGTCATATGGCCCCCTCATAATCGTGTTAAATAATCGTGATTACAATATTGACTGAAATAATCATGATTATGAATTCTGTCATGATCGAGCAGCTCTAAAATATATTATATATATATATATATATATATATATATATATATATATTAGGGCTGGGTAAATTAACGTGCTATTATTGTGTTAACACATTAATTGAATAACGGCGACAATTATTTTATCACACGTTAACACAGTTTTTTATTATTATGAAAGTCCGTCGCTCACTGGCTCTGAATACACATAAACATGAACATTCACAAACCTCTGTCCACTGTTATATTTAACAGAAAAGAATGCAACAAGCTCGTAATCACGACTGCTGCTTTCTAATTAAACAATCGTTTTGTTAACTTTGTGGTTTATTATTTTGAGTCATATGGGATGCTGTAAAACACTTCCCTCTCACAAAATATTGCTTTACAGATCTCTCTTTCTCTCTTGCCACTCATAATTATTCATGCAATCATTTAGCACGTATCAGAAAATCTGATCTATATATAACTGAACTGTGCTCTTGCCCCCCTCTTCCAACCGATCCAGGGACTGCTAAACTGAACGATCACACTAGTTAAACGAACCAGACTTTGGGGGTCAAGCTCTCTCCGGGACGGTTAAGATTTGTGTAGTGTCAGCACACCCTAATTATTCTCTCGCACCCCGCACAAACAAATCTACCCACCCATCAAGTGTTGTCCCGCGCAGCACTCTGCTGAGATGGGTCCCATGATCCTGCAGGTCTCTAATAGCACGCTGCCTGTTATAATTATGATCGAAGCTCTGGACTCTGAGCAGAACTTGTTTTTCTATAACAAATGATTAAATATCTTCTATAAAAACGTTAATGTCCTGGCAGTGACAAATAGCTTGTTTAATATTTCATTTAATTACATTAATGTTATAAGATTAGACTTAAGCTGCAATAAATATTTTAACTGCTACTATGTAAAAGGAACACTGCTGTAAAAAGCACCTTATTTGTTTGAAGTTTTTGCAAACCAAATGTTATTACACTTTTGTTCATATAGCAGTAGGCTTACTTTTAAATGAAAAAAAGTGCAAATACTCAACTTTTGGATGCATTATTAGTTTTGCGCATAACAATGCCCTTAATTGCGATTAATTGGCAGACAATAAAGTGATTTATCGTGATTTAAAAAATAAATAAAATAAAAAATGTCTGACGTAACTCAATGTATTTTGCCCCGCCCCCAAACATATCAGTCGAATATCAGCAAGATTCGAAAATTCCGATTCGACTATGAAAATACTTAGTCGGGGACACCCCTAATACACACACACACACACACACACACACACACACACAAATACACACAATAAATATACACAGTGCACATGCATATTGTGTGTAAACAAACCTTTATTTTGAAAGCAATTAATTGTTTTGCAGCCCTAATTAAAAGAGATGCTTGCATTTTCTAGAAATCATGGCAGGTATAATGATGATCTGAATTTGAAAAGGAACATCTAACATGTTCTTTAACATTCTGAAGAACCAATTCAGGTATCTGGACAGCAGTGATTTAATGACCAGATTCATGATCTCTGGTGGCTTCTCACACTGTCCTACAACTCGACTGAAACCAGGTTAGCTAGTGGTTAGCGCATTGATGTATTGAGCCTTTCATGCAAGCGACTAGACTGGTGCCATTTCCCAATCCCATTTCTCCCCTCGATAAAAGTGGTCCACAAACTCGACACAAAACCGGTCTAAAGTGAAAACTACATAGCAACTCCCAACAATCCAGACAATTACTCTAGCGGTCTGTCAGGCCTCCCAGTCTGGCCCTCAGCCAGTGGGCTGAAACCCCATTGTGTGTCTCCAGTTTCCTCTCTCCAACACATACATCACGGCTGGACAGAACACTGTGGTGGAAATAAAAGGGACAAGCAAGCAGCCGCATTAAGTACAACAGTGCACCATCCATAACCGTCAGCATTAATAGCCACGCCGGCCATTTAATATTTCATCTACAATGAGGCCAATTAGAAAGAGTTGAAACGAGCCTTTGGAAGGATGCCCATAATTTACAAGCCCAGTGTCAAACAACACTGAGGTTTCCTCTCCAAACCGTCCCTCCTCTTAACTGCCACAATTAATGGCTTCAGACAACATAATTATTCTGGCTAATTTGGATTATTTTTGTGTGCGAACCAACAACGGATGGCAACAGTTTGATGAGCGTCTGAGGCGAGCTGTTGCTCATCCACAAACTGACTTGCACTTTAGTTTTTACAAATAGTTCAGACTAAAAAAGTATTTGAAATACTAGAACTTTCTGATATTAAATAGACTTAAGAAGCCATTTTAAATTTTCTATACATAACTAAGTTTGTAGTATATTTAAGTTAGCAATTTCTTCCATACTTACTTAATGACAATCAAGAATCGGTTGTACAATTTTTTACTTTCTTTTCAATTTCGTAAGCTTATGCAACATTCGAAATAAGTCTGGTCGAAAATGTGTTTGCAATATATATATATATTTTTTCATATATATTATAATGGAAGAAAATTTATTATATTAAAAAAATGTGTATATACGAAACAGATGTTGTGGGGGGGGGAGGGTACACTAAAATTAATAAATGATGTATTATCTAATAATAATAGTACTATTACCACTACTAATGTTTTCACTGACAATACATTTAGATTGATATTAAGTATACAATAAGTATATTACATATAAATAACTAATTATAATAATTAATTAAATTCATAATTATATCAATTGCATATTTCACATAATTATGTATAAATAATAATAATAATAACTATTATTATTATTACTACCACTACTGCTACAACTACTACTATTAATAATTAAATTGAGATCTAGGTAAGGACAAGACTTAGCTGCTGGTATCCTGAGCTCAGAAAATAACGAACTTCCCTCGAAACAAGAATTTGCAAAGCCAGTGGGGAGAGAAATTCAACTACAAACGCAGGAAGCAGTTTTTATTTTGCATTTGCGTTGTTATCCGGGATCTGTGTCTTTGTAAAGGCTCGACCACAGCGGGCGAACGCGCAGGTGCATTCCCAGCCCGCACTCGACACACCTACTCCGGGAACAGATTTCACCCAGTCAACAGACCTGTTGAGTCTTGACCTCTCTGACTGTCGACCAGGAGCTCATTCACAGTCACTGGAAGTCTGGGATTGCAGGAGTTCAACGGGACTGTATTGAGGGTTCATTCTCACGGCTTTCAGATAAGAGTGAATCACAGTTCCCACAGTTATACTTGAAAGCCCTTATATTTTTTTCTATCTATTTCAATGAAGCGTGTCAGCATATTTTTTAACGTTATGCTTAAATATGCAGCATACATTTTAACATGCAAATAACTATCGCCGTGTCTGTTCTTCTGATCAGAACTACAAAGACCCAACAGATTTCATTTTCGAGGACCATAATACACGAATTACCTAAACTTTTCATCTTTTCTATATGGAAGCATGGACAATCTAGAAAAAAAGGTCCTGTTTATTATACACTGACACCTGCTGGGAAAGTGGAGATTCCTGTAAAGTTAACGGAAAAGAACAAGAGCAGGAGACGCAGTTGCTTCTGTTCTGGGCAGACACGAGTTCAGAGAGAAAACACATCGAACTGATCAACCAGTAAAACTGATACGATTAGTCCGCGTGGGAGAAGTGATGGAAAATATTGCCGGGAGCCAGAGCTAACCTCTTTATCGCTCTTCCGACTTGACTGGGCACACATAAAGAATCCAAGGCCTGCCATCCAAAAAAGCCTGGACGTGCAAGCCAGATGTGGAGGCACATGTTCAAGCCTGTATCCCCCAAAACGAACAGTCTCCTACCCAATGCAGATTAGCCCATCCTGGGGAGAAGAGATAGCACTCGAGGGGGGCAGGTTTCATTTGGCTCCCGGGGTCCCATGGGGAGAACAACTCCCCTGTGCAGTAATCAAAAACACAAGTGAAAAACACCCTATTTTGAACAGCGTGGAGTCCTAATGTAAAAGTGGCATGTGGGCACATTTGAAGTGGGTTTTGATTGATCCCCAGCTGCTTGGGAAATTGTCCACCGTCGCTGAATTCAGGTCAGAGTGATAAGAGTTTTGTGGGTAGGGTCCTGGAGGAGCGTCCCTCCGCGTGCTCCGCTCCAGGTGTGTGATAGTGTGTGTGTGTGTGTGTGTGTGTGTGTTGAGCGCGTGATGCAGGAGCGGTCGGGCCAGACTCGGCGTGGCAGAAACGCTACCGTCCGCTGTACTGAGGAGTGGCACATATGAAATAATGCTTTTTCACAAAAGTCATTTAGATGCCCAGTTGTTTCTGTGCTTGTTTATTGAGAACGTCAGCTGTTGGAGATGTGACCTAGCAGTTAGTTCACATGGCTCAAGAGAGACAGGTTTGAATATGGTTTGAGTTGGGTCCCAGTCTTTGATCTTTCAATAGACTTAATGTAAAAAGCCTGACAAAAAATTACAAAAATGTATAATAATTATAATACTCAGGTTTTAGCTAACAAAACATCTTAAATGCAAAAAAAAAAAAAAAAGTAGGTAAAGTTATTATTGTTGATGTTATTCTTTTTTTTAGAATTATATTCATTTGAGCAAGCATATACATAAAAATATCCACAACTAATGGTTCTAATAATACAACTATATATTTAAAAATATTTTTACATAATAATAATAATTTAGCTGTACACTGTGAAAGCAAGAACCATACCCTACAACTACATCTAAATATTATATAAAATTGTTAATAAATAATATTACCAATAAATAATAATAAAAATAAAAAAACATAAAATTAACATTATTTTAATAGTAATTGTATTATTATTACTTGTGTTTTACATGTTGTAGTTAGCAAGAATCATATATACCACATACCTATATGTAAAAAATACATACAATAATAAATCAAACATTTTATATAAATATAAATTATATATTTAGAATAAACATATTAAAATGTACACTATTGTTTCACACTATTCTTATTCTGAATAATTACATTTCCTAATTTTGGAGAAAATAGAGTAAGCAAGAACCATATATAACATATACTTACATTAATCAAAATAGTTAATAAATAATTAGATGATATATTTCGAATAAAAACATAAAATGAACATATACTATTATTACTTAATATGTTATTCTTAATTTTGGAGTAGTATAATTATATTTACACGTATACTCATATATTGAAATTGTTTTATAAAATATTGTATTGATTCATAAAATATTAATTATAAAAATGTTATTATCATTGTTGTAATGAATTTATTTAATCACATGCAAAACTGCGACTTTTTACAAAAAACACACACACACAATTCTATTAATATTCCTCAAACTAAACTAGACTTTGAAGGATTTTGTTTGTAGACAGTTTTATTGAGATTTAAAAGCTGCACTTATGAAATAACAAACACACCGCGGCTGAAGACAGCAAACAACATCTGCACGGTACAAACACAATAGCCTCCGCGCCTCCTCCACCTCTTCCTCCTCTCATTCTCTTCCAAACCTGGACCATAATCAAAGACTTCCACAGGAGGAGCGGAGAGCACCGACAGAAAAGGTAATAAAAACTACATGAGCAGTCATCCATTTCTAATGGAGCTTCTTTAAATCTTGAAAGGGAGACTTTCAATAGTGCATTAGTCTTTTCCTTTCTTTGTTGTGTTCCTTTAATGCTTTCCCCACAGAAATGTATGCAAATCTCTGGCTAATGCTAACAGCGATGACAAAGAGCCAGTTCCTCCCTGAGTCTGTGCCATCCAGAGGACTGCTGGCCCAGCCAGACTCTCTCTTTCATTTCCCTCGGTTTATAAAGTCATCGTAATGTTTGCAGCATTACAGACCACTGACAACCATCACGCCGCCTATTTACTTTATAATAGCATAAATATTCATGAGATCCAACCTTATTTTACATGCATTTACATATAGTTGACATTTTACACGATACATAAATAAATAAACTGTAAATATGTTAATACAAGTGAAATATATAATTAATATAAATGATAAAAGTTATTGGTCTGGTTTTTGTGTTGAATCTTATATACTACTGTATTCAGCATTATTATAATATACAATTAATAGAATATGCAATACAATATTATATTATCAAATATAAATACATATTATGCAATAAAAAGCAATATAGTAATATTTTAATAATAATCATCTTCATCATCACCATAATAATCATCATATTATTTGACAATTTAATAACAAAAGTTGTTGTTGTTAATAATAATAATAATAACAGCAGCAACAACAATACTACTACTACTACTACTAATAATAATGTTGTTGTTAAACACAACAACAACTATTAGTAAATTGTAAAATATGATAATCAAAATATATTAAATCACTGTTTATACAACAATAACAGTAATAAATTGTTTATTATTAATGGTTATTTTTAAAATTCTAAATAAAAAATAACAGTATTAACAATAAAACAAAAACAACAACATTTTGGAGTAGTAGAAATATATATATACACCATATGCTTATGAATATTACAATAATATTAAATATTTTTTACATAGTTTGGCCTGTGATTATTTTAATTTTAAATGGCTTGACCACAGTGTCAGTTCTAACCAAAAAAAGGAATATTGCTGTGTTGCAATGGCAGATGTTAAGGAGCGACATATTCACGTTATTTATGCAATATTTTATACCAGATGCTAAATATAATCCCCAAAGAGATGTTTCTTCCTAGTGCCTGTTTGTTAGTGTGCCAGTCTGTGTGTTGGCTGTGTACTGTTGTCACTGAGTGATCTGCCTCTACGTTTGTTCACAAACTACTTTTCATTTCTCCACCCAATCCCTCCTGGTTCTCTCTCTCTCTCTCTCAATCAGTAGAAAAGCCCAGCAAAATTTCCTCCGTCACTGGAGTGTAGAAAAAAGGAGCCAACGTGATCCTCTCTTGAGGGAAATCAGATCCCTGTACGAGAGCCGGGCCATTCACTCCAGGATACAGATACAGAGCCGCCAACGGACACCAGCGAGAGGAAATGATACTATCACATAGAGAGGAATAAAGGCCGGATTATAGCAGGCATGGAGACACTGTAAATGGCATGAAATAAAGCCTAAAAATACTGCAGGAGCACAGAAAGAACTACGCTTGGGTGAAAACACTGGAACTGAATTATTTTCTTCTCATTCGTTTACATTAATGGTTCTTGCACATCTGCACCATTATGCCAAAATGAAGTGTCCTTAAAATGTACCACTATTTTGCCTTGTGATGGTATTTTGCACATTTAAAATGGCAAAACTGAAATTAGACATTATATACCCACCTCACAAGCTAATAAGCTTGCCATTTTAAGTGGTTTTAGCATGTTGCTATCCAGATGCTAAGGTTTTCAGACTAGATTTTAACATGTTTGCTAATGTTCTCTGAGCACATTTTAACATGTTGCTATGAGGTCGCTAAGTCATTTTTAGTATGTAGCTACACTGATGCTAAGGTTTTCAGATTTAGCTGCTGCTAAATGCTTTACAAATTTTCTGTAAGTAGTTTTTGACATGTTGCTATGAAGTTGAAAAGTTTTTGAGTAACTTTTAAGAATTTTGCCAAACAGATATAAATAATTAAAAAAATGTAAACACGTTTGCTAAAGTTCTCTAAACACATTTTAAAATGCTGCTCTGCTGTTGCTAAAGGCACACATGCTAAGCTTTGCTAAGCTTCCATGAGTACTTTTTGAGTAGATTTTTGGTGTTTTTAACCCATTGCTAAACAAGATGCTAAGTTTTTCAGAATAGTTTTTCATTTGCATTTGCTAAAGTATTCTGAACACATTTTAAAATGTTTCTATTGAAAGAATTCTTTGTATTTATGTTTTAGAATGCTGTATGCTGTTGCTAAAGTTAGAGATGCTAAGGTTTAATATTCTGTGTGTACTTTTCGACACCATGAGGTTGCTAAGGTTTTTTTCAGTTGTTTTAACATGTTGCTAAACAGATGCTAAAGTGTTAAGAGTACCCTGCTGAAAAAAAAAAAAAAAAAAAGATTTTGTAATTTTGTTAAAATAGGAATTTTATTGGTTTTTAATGGAAACTGTATTGGTAACTCTACTGGTAATTGGTCACCTTCTATTGGTGCTTGTTAAAACCACTAAATATTAATGGTTTTGTCCCAAAACACTACCGTAATTTGTTTTTTATGGTTTTAATAGTTAAAAGTTGATGGTGTGTAACGTTTCTAATGGTATTTGCTTTGAAAACATTAGAATTTCTATTTTTTCAATAGGTTTCTATTTATTTATTTTTTAATTAATTATTTTTTTTACAGCAGGGTAATTTTAACACATTAGCTTGTTAAAGTTCTCTAAACACATTTTAAGATGTTGCTATGTGAAAATTAACTATGGTTTTTACAAGGAAAAAAAACAGGTTGCTATAGTTGAACCATAGTAACCACAAATTAATCATAGTGTGTTACACTAATCATAGTTTCACCATGATATTTGTAGTAAAAATGTGGTTTTACAAATGGTAATCAATGCACCAAAAATTATGGTGACAACTGTGTCTAAAAATTTTGCTAGCTGTCTACCAAGAAAGTATTTTTTTTTGCCTGAAAATACTGCCTAGCAAGGCAACTCAACTTGGTTTCAAAACTAGCGCTAACTGCCCTTGGTCAAAACCAGGAAAGCATCGCTGTAGCTTCTGTTCAGAACACACTCGTTTTCCCAGCCTCTTTATCCGAGCTGACTGAACAGGACAACAAGGCAGGCATTTCTTCTTGTCAATACCCACCACATCCATTCTCACCTGGCTGACACCTTTTACTGGTCAAGGAATGAATCAGTCACACTTACTGTTCTCCCCAGGTACTGTAGACTAAAAAAGGACATCAACATGAAGGAGGACTACAGCATTTCCCTGTCAGTGCTGGCCCAGGGGGTATGGTGAAAAATCGCCATCGATAAAATAACATTTTTCAAAGACCGTTACTGCTCTTTTAATCTTCGCCCCCCACAATGGATGGCTTCTGGGATGTGTTTCATTTCATCTGAACACAAACAATCTTTCAAAGTGCTTAATAACAGTTACACAAATGAGCGTCATTAATTACCTGCTAATGGAGCGATGACTGTGCCACCTTGTACCGCGTGCTGTTGTTGCGCTGGGAGATCGGAGCGGGAGGCTATACACATATGCACGAGTGTTATTAGCCTCATTGCATGACACTTTTTGTATCCTAAAATAAAACACTATCTATCTATCTATCTATCTATCTATCTATCTGAAAGTCATACTCAAGTAAAAGTACAGATATCTTACCAGAAAGTAAAAGTACAAGTAAATGCAAAATGGAAAAGAAGCAAATATATGTTCATACACAGCTGGAGTAGCATGATTGTGTTGAGTTTTAACTATTTCTTCCATTTTATAATTTTGCGTAAGAATAAGAAGCACTTCAATCCGGTACTTTGTGTTTTTGGTCCCAACAAAAGAAAACATTTCTGGAATCTGCATTTGAAACAGCATGTATTCACACAGTTTATGTGTCTCAGTGGGGACGTGGATTCATTTACACTGCAGATACAGATGTATAAAAAGGTATTTAACATAAAATGTTTAACACTGACATTTGAAATAATTTAAAATATGAAAACAAAAAAAAGTTTAAATATGAAATTAAATAAAAAGAGTCACTGAGATTCAACCGATTCATTCAAACAGATGATTCATTCAGAAACAAAGCATCAGAGTGAATCACTGAATCATTTATTCAACCGATTTGTTCAAAAAGCTGATTCATTCAATAATTAAACAAAGTCCATTGCTCAGATATGCAAAACAGTGCTGTGATCTTTGTTTAGAACTATTTTCGTTAGCAAAATTGAGCAAAAACAAGCAATATTATGTCTAAAATTTAAATCACTTATTGCTTTACTTAACTTATATAAAATGATTATAAAATGTGTTCATGCATCAAAAAATATTTTTTTTTTAAAATATTCATATTCATAAGCTTTTTCATCATTAAGATATTAGGATAAAAATGTGTAAGCATATTTTATTTTTGTCTACTTCATTTCTAAACTAATTTATGTTAAATAGTCTTAAGGTGTGAGATTTTTATATACCGTATTTTCCAGACTATAAGTCATACTTTTTTTTTTTCATAGTTTGGCTGGTCCTGCGACTTCTAGTCAGGTGCGACTTATTTATTAAAATTAATTTGACATGAACCAAGAGAAATGAACCAAGAGAAAACATTACCGTCTCCAGCCGTGAGAGGGCGCCCTCTCTAGACGGTAATGTTTTCTCTTGGTTCTTGGTTCTAAATAAATGCGACTTCTAGTCCAGTGCGACTTATATAAGTTTTTTTTTCTCATCATGACGTATTTTTGGACTGATGCGACTTATAGTCTGAAAAATACGGTATATATACACACAAATATTAGACGTAGCCACTCAATTAATGAGATAAATAGATTCAGAAAACCATCCATGGATAAATTTTGCATTCAATTAAATCGAACATTTTATATAGGCATAGCTTCCGAATTTAATGAGAAATTTGGTCTGCTCGCATTTCATGAATGTCTTTGTAGCTGAAATCTGAAGCTACATAATCATAATTCCAATTAAACAACAGACGCACAAACAAACAGAATATTTACTCTCTAGAGAAGACATTTTTCAGCAACCAGCAGATACCGATGAATACACTTGGGGCTGAGTTAACCATTGATGAATTAAAGACACAGCAAGCCGTCATAAATTTGGACACCCCGGTGTTGTCTGCCTTGTGATAAAGTGAGTTGCTGGATGGCTGCTGCTGCTACGTGTGTATCTTTCAACCGGCTGCCACTTTATCTTTCGCATCCTGCTAGATTACATCTCCTGGGTTCAGGTAGGGATCCATCATGGCTATTATTACCTGAAGTCACACGCCACATCTATCACCCACTAAGGTTACTATAACCTCAATATAAAGGGAGGAAAAAGATCTACTGATAAACAGTAGGAGAAAAGGAATGGTCTGCACGCTCAAAGGTTTCATCTTCCTTTCACTTTTAATAAGCTACTCAGAGGAATAAAGATTACAGGCCATATTTAGCATGCAGAACAAATCAGGGTGCTACTCGCCCTGCGCACCTGCTAGGAGCTGCTCATTAGGGGCCGTGGTAATAGTATGGAGACAACCTCTGATTGAACAGTCTAGCTACTGTAGATAGCGCTACGCTCCAGCTAATGTTCGCACTAGGCCATACATTGCATTAGGCTATAAACATTTGCCTGGAATGACTTCTGTTCCAACGTGAGCTTCCCACAGGAGAGTAAACTCACAATCGATTTCAAAAGAGTTTGATGTTAGCATATTGCTAAGCTAACAGCACAATAACTGTGATAAGGCTAAAAAGACGCAACTCGCATGAGTAAGTTGAGTAAGCTTTTTCGTACTAAAATAAACGTTTATTTGCATAAATATCTTTCCCTCCCTGTCAGCCAATTTGGATTTTTCCCCATACTCAACACACTGCTGCAGTGAAACATATATATAAAATGCCATATACATTTTGGCTAAAACGAATGCTATGCTCCAGCTAATGTTGACACTAGGCAATAGGCTATAAATGCTAGGCCATAGTCTATAAATGTTTGCCTGGACTGACCAGTTCCACCATGAGTTTCACACAGAAGACTAAATACATTTAAAAAGAATTTGATGTTAGCTTGTTGCTAAGCTAACAATGTAATACTCTTAATATGAATAATGGCAATGTACATTTTTATCTGCAAAGTTTTGCAGAAACATTGTTAAGCAGGCAGTTCACTAGGTTTTGGAAGAGAACAATGGTTGTTTCGAACCAGTGGCAGGTTACATGGCTCAGCTGAAATAATAAATGTAAAAAATAATTCATTTAAAGATGTGACCAATGCAAGCAAAACGAAAGTGTGCGAGGTTGACTGTTACCGATAATAAAAAATAAAAATAAATCCATGTAAAACAAGCTAAGCCTCTTTCAGGATTACTGGAACATCGCGAGGACGACGTCAGGTCAAGAAGTCAGAATGAAACCAGGGTTTCACAAACGAATAAAGAAAGGGTTGCAATGCTAGTCGCTAAGTCACGAAACCATTTAAATTCATACTAACATAATTCATATGCAATAACACCACCTCAACCCCGCTCCATCCATTTTATACTTTAAATTACACTTAGATCAGAGCATCAACTCTCATAATAAATTCAAAGCAATTAAGTTCAAATATATGCAAAGGATTATTTACTTTGAAACCAGTCTTGTTATTCCGCTGCATATCCAACAACAACACTCATTACTGTGGCTTGGCACCAGAGAAAATGGAGGGGACCATGTAAATATTTAAAGCCCCCACAAATATATAAATATTCATTCCAGAATGATTTGATGCGCTAAATAAATAATCCCTTATTAAATAAATGACAGCCTAAATAAAACTTTAAAAACAGGATCTAGGGAAATGAAGATGAAATGAATCAGACGGGGTTGGAAGGGATGGAGGAAGTGAAGGGGTGGTGTTGGGGGGGGTGATGTCAGCTATCACTCCACTGCTTTCAATTCCTGGTGGCAGCCGTGCAAAAGAGCCAAACTAATTAAAGATGAATCACCAATTAGATGAGCTTTAGCTGTACCTTTTGAGGGATGGACTGGGAAAAGACCCCAAAAGGAATTCAAACACCTCCAAAAGTAGGATCCATCGGAAAACTAAAAGTCTGTCCAAGAAACACTCTTAAAAAGCACAAAGTTCAATTATTAAATGCCACAAAAAACTAAAAGCAAAAAAAAAAAAAAATGAAAACAAAAATTTATCTAAATGAAAATAACAAATATAATTAAAATAAATGTATGAAATGAATATAGTTAAACACAGACGGTTATATACAAAAATTATAGACAAATACAGTAAAAAATGAAAATAAATAAATAAATAAATATAATATAAAAGAACATGAATATTGTTTAACATAAATTAAGTAAAATAATAAAACAAATATAAAGAAAACAATCTTTGAAAAAAATAAAATAAAAAAACATTGAAATAAATCATGAAAATAAATCAAAGCAAAACAAATATATAAATGATAAATAATAAAAACAAAATAATAAATAATAAAAAATACGATAAAAATAAATGTAATTAAAAACAAATATACAATAAAAAAAACTAAATAAATAAATAACTAAATATTCAAAAAGAACACAGTATAGAATATGTTGTGCCTTTTTCATCATCTGCCATTTCCTCTAAAGAAATGTGAATTGTGCTTGAACATGCAATAAATAAAAAATGCCTTCCTCACCTCATTCTGCAAATGCAAGTCTAAGAATTAGTGACCAAAAATACTGTGATCAGTGCCCTAAAATACTGTGATCAGTGCCCTTAGATACTGATCACTTAGAGAAGCAATTCACACCTTTCCTCAACAAACCACACAACTTAATGCATCATTCAGGCTTGCAGCACAAACCGAGATGAGTTGCACGGACTAACAAGCATTCACGTTCTGTTTTCATTTACAAGACATGCCACACTCGAAACAAACCAAATGTCTCGATTTTCTTGTTGAATCTCTCTCAGTATTTTTAGAACGATCTGCAGAACAGCGCCACCTCTCATCTAATCCGGCGGCTGCGCAACCGCTGCACCTTCATGGCGGCTCAGCCTGAGCTATAACTCACTGAGCGATGGGAACACGGCCTTTGTGATGGCCATGATTAGTCTTTTGTGGTCCAGGTAGAATAAAGATGAAATTCAACGAGCCAGTCATTGCAGATCTATTTTCAGCGTACTCCAAAAAGTTATTTCTTTTTCGCTCGCAGTCTATCTTTTTGTTCTTTTTTGTGCCTCCTTTTCGAAGGTTTGATATGAAGCCCGCAGGGTCTCAGAAGATAGAGGCTGCTCTGTGGGGAAATACAGCCAGAAACACAATAGGAGCAATCTTGTCCTTTAGTAAGCTTTGTACTTCACTGGACCTCAGTCTGGTCGAGCCATTTAGTCCCTTTTTTCAAACCTCTGCCTTTATTGTCAAAACGCAACTGAGCTTTACATCCACGGGTCGTTCCCATTGCTAGAGTAGGAGGACAGATTCACCTCATTGATAACCATGAGTTTATGGGATAGTTTGCTTAGAAATTAAAGTTCTGTCATCATTTACTCACCATTGTGTCTCTTTCCATTTTTGCATTTTTGAAGAACGTTTTCCACATAATGAAAGAAGATTTGGACTGGTGTAGACAAACAATCACTTAATCTGGTTCACGTGCACAGACTAATTGGCTGTACATGAATCAGAACAGTTCGGTTTTCTAATATTTATATGAATCTGTTAATCTGGTTCAAATAAACTGACTGAATGATTGGTACACGAATCAGAACGATCCGGTTCACATGAACAGACTGAATGATTCAGTTTCATTATATTAACATAAATCCATTAATCTTGTTCACGTAAAACAGACTAATTGATACACAAACAGAACAATTTGGTTGTTATATTTCATGCAAACTAATTGTCATATCCCTTGATACCGGATCAAAAAATGTTAATTATGATAGACCCTATTCAGTGCCATTATACTGAAAAGACTGGCCAAACAATATTTACCTAAGGTAAGTCAAATTTATCTGAAAAAACATGAAGATGAGTAAATGAAGACTACTTTTTTGTAAATTCCAGAAAATAAATAAATAAATACATAAATAAATGTTTTCTGCAGGTTTAATAAACGTTGCTTTCAATACACCGATGCTATGCAAATACAGTATGTGAACGGGGGCCCGAGATGTGATAATTATGGGCTTATTTGTTATCTGTCACTTCTCTTACTGCTCAGGGACATCAGGCGAGTTTAAAGGGGCCCATCGAAAGGGGATAGCATTTGGTGGAGCACCACTGATGATTCAAAGAGAGACAGACACCCATGCAGTTGAAGAACCTGTCAATAAACTGTCTCAGTGACAGCCATGTTCTTCTGAGACCCGCAGTGTGTGCCGACTGCTTGGAAATATGTCACTCACAGAGGCAGCCGGCTTTTTCTATCGGGAACCAAAAAAAAAATAAAATCTGCAGGGCAACTGAAAACAAATATGGTTTTAGATTTATTTATTCAGTGTTGTATATGCAGAGAGCAAAAAGTTATAATATTAAATAAATAATAAATAAATAAATGAGGCAACCCCAGCTACAAATGTAAAATAATCTTAACAATAAAATCATTATCACTTTTATTATTATTATTATTATTATTATTATTATATATTAAATATTATAGTAAATTCTGAAATTATAGTACTAAATAACAATAATAATAATAATAATAGTAATAATAAAAACCCATTTATTTTTTCTAACGTAACTTTTTACCTCATTACATATTATATTATGAGCAAAACACTAAGCAAAAAGCTGAAAATAAATAAATAAATAAATAATATTTTAGTATTTGGTCTGTCCATATTTTGCATTACAGACACTCAAATGTCAAAAATGAACTCATTTGATTACGGACCAAGAAAAGTTTCTTATAGTGATACTAATAGTAATAATTTTCAAATAGCCACGAAAGACCGAAACTGACCGAAAACAATGATTTAATGGTAATCTATGTGAAGGTGTGAGCACTTTCAGTTAATTCAGTTTAGCATGTCGTCCGTCCTCGCTTACCAAGTGTATGTATAAGCACAGAGTACCTGCCACTTAGTGGAGGAACCCTGGAACTGTATCCCTGTGTGTGTGTGTGTGTGTGTGTGTAAGGACTGGAAGCAGCAGTGTGTGACCGGCTGAGCGGTTGCCATCGTAACCATCACATCATACGCACACTACTCTGTTCCAAAGGTCACTAACAGGTGTGATCTAACGGTCTTGACAAGTTAACAACCTTTCAAGCGGTTCGAATCCAAGTGCAGGAAATAAAAACACTGTTTTATGCAAACTTGCACTTTTTTCCAAGAAGTGACTGAAAAGGCTGAGATATAACAGATATATTTTTTTGCATATGTTTTGATGGGAAAAGCCACATGATTTGTAGTGACAGATTAAGACTGTGCCCTTATACAAGTTAAATAAAATTGCTTAGTTTTTGGCAGTTACACAATTTATCCTTCCTTATTATTTAGAATGCATTTTAAACAGTGCGTCTTAGAATTATCCAACAGTTTCCTACTATACTTTAGTACATATCTGAAAAAGCTAATAATTTTGCACCAAAAAAAAGAACAATACTTTAGATAAACTTGTGAATGTAAAAACAAGCTAACTTCAACAAAACAAAACGGCAAACAAACAAAGAAAAGAAAACTTTTAAAAATTATAACCGCAGGCTAACCTTTAGCTAACAAGCTAAAACTGACCCTTGTAATAAACACAAGTTAACCTCAACAAAACAAAACCAAAATCAAAGGGCACAAAACATAAAATAAGACCGTTAAAACTACAACAAGATAAATAAACAACACAAAACAAAACCTTGCTGTGACAACAAGCTTATAAAACAAAGCGTTGTCATAAATACAAACTAACCTCCATAAAACAAAAGCAACACAAAACAAACAAACAAAAAGATTGCTTTAAAAACAAATCACCAAAAATCAAAGGCAAAAAATGTCAAGTAAAGTGAAAATCTTTCTTAGAGAAAATACTATTTGTTTGCAGACTTAATTTGATCGATTTTCAGGTGCATCCAATACTTTTCAGGGCCACTGTGTGTAAAGAGTTTTACTATTTTCTATATTAAAATCACTTACCTTTATGATGCAATTCAAAAGGAACAGACCAACACACAGCAACCAGTCAGAGAGAGAGTGAGGGAGAGAAAAAAAAAGAGAGAGAGGCAAATCAGTACAATAAACAGTGCATATTACCGAATTTATAGCATGTTTCCACTACATCAAACAAATAACCCCCCAGCATGCATTATTTTAGACTACACTACACGCTTTAAGAGAGTTCACTTACTGAGGAAAAAAAAACATTCATAATGGAACAAATGATGGTACTTCATCAAAGGGCCCTATCAAGACTACATATGTGCCTTACAATGTCAGAGTTTATGAAAGAGACCCCTACTGGAGTAGGAAAGGAACCAGGTGTCTCATAAAACCATTCTGCTTCATATTCCAAAATGTGCATCTGACAGCATATGATTCCTTTCATGACAATTAATCACATTTCCCATCACATTTTCAATGCACATGAAACAGCATTTGAACTAACATTTTATTGCATAAAAAAATTACATTATAAAATGACTTTAAAATCTGCACCATTGCTATTTCTGCAATGAGAAATTAAATATAAATTAAAACAATACATTTCAAATAATGTTAAAACGTCTTTCAGCAAAACACATTTTCTTATTTATTTTTGACATTTGTCTAAACATATAATTACAGTATTTTAAAACAACGTGATCTCAAAGCGAGTTAAAAATGTCAGCATAAAAAGCCCCTCCACGCACACAGAGAGGTTGGTGCCCAACATGAAAACACACACTTGCACTCATTATCGACACAGGTGGGTGTAGCCTCTCTGTGAGAGCTGTCGAAAAGCTGAATCACATCGGCTCTGACGCCGCGTCAAAGCCCTCGGCCTCCAGCGGCAGCGAGACAGATAACGTCCGATGAGCTGTGCAGTGTAATTGAAGTGTAGATTACTATCAGCCATGTGTTTGCCAGATCAAAACCCCTTTAAAAATACACACAGAGTGCTCGTGTGGAGCGGCCACAAGCTCTGCTCGACTTTCTGCTACAGCAGCTGAATGCACTGCAAAATGCGAGCCATTTACAAAGAGAAACAGGGCTTTGTATTTTTAAAACTGAGGTGGAGGATTTGTCTTCACCTGAAAACATTCACATTTTAAAGTCTGGGTAGGACGAGTGTGAACCTGCATCTGGGCTCATGGGTTGCATGACAGATGAGACCACTGTTTGATGTCTTCCAAACTACAAGCTTAGTTCTGAAACATAAAACCCCAAAGCTGCAAGAGATCTGGCTAATGAACACAGAAATAAAGTTTTCTGAGGAGAACATTTTATGTCAGATTTACGTCAAATAAAATAAAAAAATTAATGAAATAAATTGGTAAGCAAAAAAAAAAAAAAAAAAAGAAGAAAAAAAATTATTTTCTTTATAATAATTATAATAATAATAATATATATATATATATATATATATATATATATATATATATATATATATAAGAAAAAGAAAAAATACTGTAATAAGCTAAACGAACAAACTAAAAAAATGTAAAAACTTAAATTTTAATTTAAATATACATATAATTATTATTATTATTATTATTATTATTATTATTATTGTAACACTTTACAATTTAGGTTCTATTAGCTAACATTAGTTCAACTTGAACTAACAATAAAAATACTTCTACAGCATTTATTAATCTCAATTCATGTTAATTTTAACAGTTACTACTACATGAATAAAATCAGTTGTATATCATTATTATTAAATGGACCTGAGCTGATATGGACAAACTATTAACAATTGTATCTATATTAAGTAATGTTAACAAAGATTTAAATAAAATAAAATAAAATATTTTGTCAAATGTATCTCATTGTTGAATTTTAGTTGATGCATTAACTAAAGGAACCTGTTGTCAAATAAATCTCTCTTCTGGGTCACAGCTGCACATTTTGATTTCTTTACAATAATCGCTAGGTCGTACAATCTGAGGTGCACTTAAGATGATAAAATGAAAAAATAGTCCCCACATTTTTTGGGGTTTTTTCAAATCCTGAACCCTAAGTAAGAGCAATAGTAGTGACTGCCTTAGCAAACAGTGTGAGAGAAGGATCTACAGAAGTCCCATAGTTTGCTCTGTTCTTCAGCCGTCCCTCATTACTGTACCTCAAGCTGCATTCCAGTCACCCTTTGAAGTGCTTTGAGCTACTCCTCTCCATGAAAACGAGCACCGTTAATCCACTTGTTAATGAAGAGCGTGTTTGCAGGCTCATGACTGAAGTGCCCCTTTCTCCTTGAAAGACTTGAAGGGCCTTGAAAGGAGACTGATATCAAAAGGAACCAACTCGATTTTTCACTGATAAAATGATAGAAGCCATATGCTGACAAGCAGGCGCTTTAATACGCTACTCGTTGCGTCGGATCGTACCACCAGACTCGAGTGTTTATACTCCGGGCTGTTGCTCGGTGGCAGAATATCCAGTCTTGCACTGAAGGAAAGACAAAACAAGTAGCTTTATTCGCTTCTTTGAGAAGTGAGTTTCATTCTCCGAGCTGTGAGAGGAACTCAGCACCTACAGTGCAATTCCTGGCTCATTGTGATTAACGCACTTCCTTCCAAGAACCAAATGAACACACATTGAGGGATTTAAAAGAGGTTTGGGGGGGTTTTCAGAGGGCAGCACTTTGATAAAAAGTAGAAGTAGTTCACAGACGTGCCGGTTGTTGTGTCACAAAATGGCAAAATATGAGCTTATTAATACTAATTGGAATATAAACAAATATTTTAATGTGACAGAGTCTAATCCACACTTGCCTCAAAAACATTCTTACTATAGTGCATGATTTGTAAACTTATTCATTTTGACATTTGCATCAGATAACCAGCTACATTTGTGTGACCTTTCTGACTTACTGTAGTAAACTTGCTCTGCTGCGCACCTGATACAGCAACAGCATTTCATGAATCATTCTTTAAAAATTTTAAGTTACGAAAAATGAGCTTCTGAACTTAATAGCATGATTGCTTCAGTTAATGTTGTTTTACCTAATTTTTGCTTGTTTACACTTTCGTTTAGGTTTAGGTAGAGTTTAGTGTACGTGGGATGTCATTTTAACAAACACGAAAGAGAATTAATGTTTTCACACCCCTCACTGAACATTTACTTTCCAAATTTAAACGATATAACCAACCATATAAAAGGTTGGCATATTTACATCCATTTGTTTTGGATAAAACTGAACACTTTTTGCACCACTCACTGGATATTTAATTTCCAAACTGCCACACAACATACAACACCCAATAATAAAACACTGGCATATTCACATTCACTCGGCGGACATTTTATTTACTAATTGCTTTGATATATACAACATCAACTGTCATAAATCATTGCCAGATTCCCATTCACTCACTGGACATTTTATTAGGGGTGCACGATATATATCGACCGATGAATAATGTGCATCTCATCAAGAAAAAGCTGGTTATCTAATCAGCAGTAAATATGATCAGGTAATGAACGTGGATTTGCGCAGCTTGTCACCTTTTAACAATGGATCCGAGTAGTAACAGCTGCTCTATGCGAAATCATGCACCTGATGGAATTTACCGCTGATTAGAGAACTGGCTTTACTGACGAGATGCGCAGTAATTATCGGCCGATATATATTGTGTACCCCTACATTTTATTTTCAGTCAGTTGTGATTCCCACAACAACCAACATAATAAAACATTTTAATATTCACATTCGCTCACCAGCCATTTCATTTCCAAACTGCCGCTCAACCCACAGCAACCAACATCCTAAAACTGCCAGATTCACATTCACTCCACGGACAATTTTTAGCGCCACTCACTGGACAGTTTATACAGTTACAGTTTTATACTACTTATGTCAATTTTAATAACCAAAATACTAAATATCACCCAAAATGATTACACAAATAATAATAATAATAATAATAATAATGCAAAGTGCAAAGATGTAAATACTTGCAGCAAGCTATTCCATTAATGGTGGGAACAAAATCTGCCACGGCAAAAGTGGTTGGGACATGCTTCTACATTACCCCAGTTAAATTATCTCTTATGTGGAAGGGCAAAACCAGGATTTTGGATGAGATGGGTGAGGGCAGACAGTGTAAGACTGTCCATTTCTCTCTCCTTTTCTGATGAATGTTCTGTCGTTCTTCAGTAAACAGGGAGAAGACCTGAAGGAAATAGAGACACTCTCGTTCTCACTCATTCCTCTCAGCCCTCAGGGTCTTAGCCAGGCATAGACATAGAAACCGGGTCTTGCATGGCCCACAACCCCCCTCCCCCCCACTGTGCCAACAACTCTCCTCTTCTGTTCAATTAATGAACCATAAATAACCCAATGAAGGTGTCAAGAACGAACCTAATTTATCACTTCTTTCACCACTACACTTCACGAGAGAGACCACTCATTCATACCCTTGCTGTTTTGGCACCAAATGGAGAAACACCCCCAAAAAACAACAGGGGAGTGAAAGAAAAAGATTTATTCCTGCTCGAGTGCTCCAGTCACGAATTTTTCCTGCGCAGGAACTTACAGGTGCAGCGATTTGACAAATAAGCCGGGAGCGGCCGACCGGCTGCCTTTGTTAGGGTATCAAAAATAGAGTGGCAATAAATTTGGTTAAGAGAGAGCGACAACAGACTTGCCGGGCTCCCATGGGGGCTACACATTAAAAACACATCCTCTTGCCATCTGGGTTATAGATCACCGTGCCTGCTTCAGGTTCTTTATGAAAAAAAAAAACTAGACATAGTTATTCAAGGATATTAGATATGCAGGCTCAGAATGCAAATTTTTAAGGAGAGTTGACTTTTTCTTCAAAATGCCCAGTTGGGTATTTTGTCTCACGTAATGAAATCATTCTTAGGTGCTGCTAGCACAGTTAGCTAACCGTCTTAAAAATGTTTTAAGCATTTCTGAAATATATTTGTTAACAGGTAAATCACTATGTGCTTAAGCAGCTTATGCTTGTTATGGTTACCTCTGGCGACTTCTGTAAACTACACAACATTATATTACTGTGACACTATCATAAAATACTACTATTACTACTAATAATAACCATTACCTCTATTACTAAGAATAATTATATTAACAATAATAATTTGCCAATTACATGTTACTTTTCCATGGCAGTTAAGATAAAAATGGTTACATTTTAAAATTGAGATCTATGAGTTCTAAGAACTAAGAAAACACTTGAGGCAACCTGCAGTATTCCAGTAATTCCTCTGCCTCTTTTAATTTATTTTAAATCTCACATCAGGTTCTTTGGCAATGATTTTTTTTAATGTGTCAACACGTTTACGTCACCCACAAAGCGGAAGGAGACACAAGCTCTGCGTCCGAAATCGCATACTGCAAGAAGACAGCAGTGTTTTGATTTGAGGGCATGGGCAAACGTAAAGAGAACGCCGTGGCGTGTGTCCATTGCAAGATAGAGCTGGCATACCACAACCAGGGCCCTATGATTTCCGCGATGCAGAAAACGCGGAGGGAATCGCGGAATCCAGTCATAAAAACGGAATTTACAGTTTAACGCGGAATGGCAAGGAATTTGCCAAATTTTGAATGAATTCATCAAAAATAGCTCATTGCACTTACATCAAATCACGATATGGACTAATATCTGTAAATATTAAGCCGGAATAGTCTGTTTAAATATGAATCCTGCATGTTCTGCGTGTCTTTGTTAATGAATGGAGCAGAAGCGCGTCTTGATTCATTAAACACACTGAAGCGCGCATGAAGCTCGCGGTGAATTGACCGTCTGCTGTCTCTCTAAATATGATGTTAGTTCCTGCAGGTAACTGTTTAAAATCTAGTTCCTGCAGGAATTACGTCACTAAAACAGTTTTTTTGACTAACCTCCACCCACATGAATTCACAATCAGGGGGCGTGGCCTTGTTGCGCTCCGACGGAGAAGAAGGAAGAGCTGTTTGTTTTTGTCGCCATGTCGTTGAAACGCTGTTATTTTCATCTCTGAGTCCAATCACCTTTGTTTGGGCTTCCCAGGAACGCTGTACATTGAGATTAATGGTTACAATTTATGTTTAACTCGGTTCCCGAAAATTATAATGCACATGTAAAACTATGTGCAGCTCATTTTGCTGAGGACATTTTGCTGAGGACAACTTTCTCAATCTCAATCAGTTTAATGCCGGATTTGCACAAAGATTATTCTTGAAAGATGGAGCAGTTCCCTCTTTGTCTGGAGAAGGCGTTGTTTATGGACCACAACTGGTAAGTGTATTTTATTATTTAAGTTGGTGTGTTTAACAGTTTCTGTAACTTATTACACAAAGGGCAACGCTGTTTAGATTTGTTAACTAGATGTTAGGGCTGTGCAAAAAAACAAATGTGGTTTTCATGCGCATCTCGTCAGCGCTCCTGTGACTATAAATACATCTCCAGCATGTGCGTTCTAGCCCAATCGCGTTACCAGGAGGGCAGCCTGCTCTCAGCTGCTGTCGAATCACTACACAGGAACCGCTGGCCCAATCAGAACTCTGAACACGTATTTCTGAAGGAGAGGCTTCATAGAACAAGGAAGTCGTCAGCCCGTTTTTGTGACAGTGAAAACAGCAGTATACAGATAGGTGAATTGTGTGAAAAATACTGCTTTTTTACACGCGAAACATGAACACGTGTTATATTGCACATTGTAAACACAATCAAAGCTACAAAAAAGCGCGTAAAATGGGACCTTTAACTGTTTAAAATTTTTAAAATTGCTTGTTTTTATTTTATTATTTATTCATGACTCTTTTACTTTCTTTTTTTTAAGCACTTTGAATTACCATCGTATATGAAATGTGCTATATAAATAAACTTGCCTTGCCTTGCTGACAAGCAGAAACTTTGTGTTTCCACATTATATCATTTTAATTTTTTCTAAGTCTGTCAGTGTTCTTTAAAAAAATGGTTTTGGACATTCAAGGTT
Organism: Carassius auratus; assembly: GCF_003368295.1. NCBI lineage: Eukaryota > Metazoa > Chordata > Actinopteri > Cypriniformes > Cyprinidae > Carassius > Carassius auratus. The sequence continues at coordinate 299,609 of NW_020528492.1, forward strand.
TCTGTCTGACAGCGACAATATGTAATCAGTATATTCATGATCAACTGCTTGTTGTGCACTCTTTATCTAGAGCCGGGGTTCTTAAACCTGTCCTGGTGGACCCCTAGCCCTCCCTTATCAGACACAACCAATTCATGTCTTGCAGTCTCTACTAATGAGCCGATGAGTTAAATTAGGTGTTTTACTGTAGATAAGGGAGACATACAAAATGTGCAGGGCTAGGAGTCCTCCAAGACAAGTTTGAGAACCAGTGATCTAGAGTGTTAGTATGGCTGATCCCAGACATTCTAGATTTAACAGCTGAAATGTTTGTAGAGATGCTGCATGATGAGGAAGATCAGGCAAGTCCTGATCCAGAGTCCAGAGAGTCCTCTGAAGAGTAAACTCAGACT